>NC_061068.1:5411343-5578252 GCF_021917145.1 Hypomesus transpacificus | reverse complement strand
GAGAGGTGCTTCATTCCTCACTGTTGTGATGTCTTATTAGCATTTGTGAGACAGAATGCCTACTGATGTAATGTAGTAATGAAGGTACGTGAACGAACCTGCAGCTGTACATGATTCAAAGTGAGTCTGAATTATCTCAGTTGGACACACAACATGTGAGCTGAACAAAGTTTTTTTGTCTGCCTTGGCCTGTACAAAAGGCCATAATCTCTTTCAAAAAAGATCCACTCTCCGTGCAGGTCAACTCTAAGAGACACTTTGCAAAGAGAAAGGACTGATTCAATTCCCTACACAAAAATAGAGTGTGTCTGTGACAGAGAAAGAGAGAGAGGATGGAGAGAAAGAGAGAGAGAGAGATAGAGAGAAAGAGAGAGACAGAGAGAGAGAGAGAGAGAGAGAGAGAGAGAGAGAGGGGATGGAGAGAGAGAGATAGACAGATAGAGAGAGGGGGGATGGGGAGCTGAAGAGAGGAGAGGAGAGAGAGTGAACGACAGGCCGAGATAGAGCTTAAACCCTAGAGAGTGAGAGGGGGTGAGAGAGAAGTCGATAGATAGAAAGAGCAGGCATTCAGACTCAGCCCCATTCAAACATTCATCCTCTTCCATCCTTGTATTCATGGCGTGGAGCCAATTCCAGGGCGATAAGCTGTCTGTGTGCTTCTCAAGGTAAGAATGTGAATAGAGCAGCAGAACCCTGGCTAGGCATGGCTCCCGGCAGTAGGCCCACGCACAGCGGTCTACTGACCTTCCTCAGACCAGCTCAGCCTCAGCGGTGTGGGGGAGGGGGGGGGGGGGGGCGCGGGGGGGGCGAGGATTCATGCAGGAATTATTCTCCTATGTAACCTTTGGCCCTGCCGCCCCTGTCTGTAAACACAGAGTCTGCCTGCCTGTCACTCTGGACAGAGCAGAGGGAGATAAGGGGAGAGATGGATTCAACATGTGGAGAGGGATTACATCCACTGATGCTTTGGTGGGGAGGGATAAAAACCTGAGGCCGGAGTGTTTGACAAGTGGCCCTGGCTACTCTGTTTGTACACACTGGTCTATCAAAGAAATAGAATTGAATAGGTTTACCCCTTTTTCATTTGAAAGTAGACAAAACTGCCAAATCTTTTTTCTTTGTGACAATTATGATCCATCATAGGGATGGAGGTAGCCCCGGGGCAAATGCAGGTACTGAATGTCTGGCAGCCAGACAGAATTATGACCACAGAGGGAACCACCCATTTTCAGACCGTACAGTTCAGAATGTAGTTGAAATGATGCTGTGAGCACTAAGAATTTTGTAAAGAGACTGTAGGGATTGATTCTGGCCTAGACAGTGCTAGCTTTCACAATAAAATGACAAAATGCAAAGCCTTTCATGTTTGGACACATGATTAAAAGCAGTTTTTCAGGGATTTCTCTAGAAACGATTGGGACATGCTGGATGATTGTTTGTATGATGTGTGTGTTTTTACCCATCATGGCCTTTATGGTGCCATGCTCTGACCTGGCTGAGAACTGTAACAACTCTCTCCAGCAAAACAAATCTCCCCAAGTCTCAAAGGAAAGCTCTGCAAGGAAGGCATCCAATTCCACGTTCCTTTAGCAATCTTCCTTCAGGCAACAAGGAGAGAAACAGGGGGATGGAGAGGGCAGGAAAGCAAGAGAGATTGAGTCAAGTCAGTGAGAGCTAGAGAGGGTGAGGGCACAAAGCTGCATGGGCTAGGGAGAGAGTGGAAAGTGAACCGATGAAAGAGAGAGGTAGAGAGAGAGGTAGAGAGAGAAAGAGAGAGAGGTGGAGAGAGAGAGGTAGAGAGAGAGGGAGAGGGAGAGAGAAAGGTAGAGAGAGAGAGAGAGGAAGAGAGAGAGGTAGAGGGAGAGAGAGAGTTAGAGAGAGAGGTAGAGAGAGAGAGGTAGAGAGAGGTAGAGAGAGAGAAATAGAGATAGGTAAAGAGAGAGAGAGGTAGAGAGAAAAATGGTAAAGAGAGGTAGAGAGAGAGAGAAAAATAGAGAGAGGTAGAGAGAGAGAGGCAGAGAGAGAGAAATAGAAAGAGAGAGAGAGAGGTAGAGAGAGTTTCCCCCTCTGGCAATGTGCTGGTTATTTACTGTGGACTCTCCTCTCCCCATGGACTCAGAGGGAAATGGACTCTTAACTGGGTTTCCATACATCACCCACTGACACTGATGCTCCCAGTTTTGGATGTCTACATCTGATGTTGCTTTTTAAAATCAATTATTTATAATATATCCAAGAGTCAGCCTATTCATCATGAGTAATTGCCATCCTTCAACATGCCATTGATTCCACCCTCACTATGTTTCCCATCTCCTCTCAATACTTTAAATGGTGACGGAAATGGAAGAAAAGAGGTTTTGAGAAAGAGTAGGCTGTTAGTCATGTTCTCTCAAATAGAACATGTTTGAGCTTCCAAAACATGTTCTGCTGTTCATGCTTAATTAAACATTGTTTAATCCTCAATATTGCATGGTGTGCTTTGAATGCAATTGTACTGTATAAGGTCAGTTCTTTCAGTGCACATGATGAAACAAATGATCTATTGTATTGTACCACTCAACTGTTAAGCAAGATGATCTTTTAAAGAGTCTATATAACCAGCGAACACATTCAGCTTTGCCCTGTTCCTGCATCTTTTGGCCTAAGTATTGTCTTAGCATGGAGAAGATGACTGCAGCTCATCACGAATCCTCCCACCTTAGACTCTGTAGTGCACCTGTAGCCCTGTGGGTAGACAAGGTGGCATCTTGCCTGTGTGAAAATGCGTTTAATTTACTTCACTCTGTGTGCACCCGAGCCGTATAACTCAGAAAACACTTTTATACGGCATACAGGAAACTAGCTGAAATGTTATTGTTTGCATCTGAAGAAACCAATACATTAACCTTTACAAAAACAAAACACACACTCTTTTCCAAGCTTTTCCCTGTTATATTAAAATACATATTTTCAGTTTATTTTATTTGGCGGAGATGTTAGCTGTTGTTGTCTATATTGGCAGTGGACCTTTTAGACTTTGATGGAAGTCCAAACTACCTTGGTAAATGTCTGCTGTTTATCTAACCAATACTGAACAAACATTACATTGACCTTTCCTAAAAATGCACGGTCCACTCACATTGTGTAGACACAGATAAAAACACACAAAAACATACATACAGTATGTTGCAATTTTGTATGTGTTGGTTATCAGTATTGCATTAGCAATTTTACTGGGTTCAAACTTGTGTCCTCAAACCGACAAACCCACAAAATCACCTCCATGAGACTACAGCCAGCTACAAAACAAAACAACAACCATTGGTGGCATGAGTAATAGGTGGTTGGGTCACCACTCTAAGCTCATTGTCTAAAGGCCCCAGACAGTCAAGCTGAACCCAACTATATATTCTAGTCACTGCAACACTTGAACAGGCGTCACTGGGAAATGTGGTTTATCTAACTACACTACTGCAAAGTTAACAATTTGATGGTGCCAGTTATCAGAAATATAAAGGAAAGTTGAGTTTTTCCTTTATGTGCAGATTATTACACACACACACACACACACAAACACACTAGTGGGTGCCTTGGCTTTCTTACAGTATTATCAAAATAAGACAGTGGAAGAGAGAGCTGAAGAACTATGCAGGAGGGGAGCAGAGAGGGCAGAGAATAGGGGCGATGAGAGGGAAGGGATGATGAGATGAACAGGAGAACGAGATGAGGAGTGGGACAGGAGGGTGCAGGAGTTGTAGTGGGTGGTAGAGAGGTTCTGATTGACAATTTGCATCCTCTACAGCGAGTATCAGGGAGACCTGATTGAATCCAGTCAGGCTGAACCCATTAGGGGAGTGCTGCTGTCAGAGGCCGAGCAGAAAGCCATTCACTGGCACCCAGTCCCTGCACTTCACCCACACACATTAATATTCAACCTGAGGCAGAGTTATAGAGGGGTGTCAGAGACCTGGCTTCATCCATCCATGCACTGTTTGTGAGGCGTTAAGTTTTCACTAAACCACGGGCCGGTGACTTCACCTGGATGGCCAAGATCCCATTTGCATGTTGTTATCATCAGTCGATATGTCTATAAAGTGGGTACAAATTATAGTCCTGTAAAAAATATGAAACCAATTATTGACTAGAAATTAACATTTTTGACAAGGGGTGTTGGTTGCTGTTCTCATCAACCTTCACAACCTGACTCTGATGGTACAGTGTCATGGTACAGTCTCATCGAATAAAGGCTGAATGTGAAGCTCCAGTCAGGGGGTGTTGGGGCAGCCTTTATCACCAGACCACCAGACCACCTGGACACAGTGGCTTCAGGGCCACATCAGACCCACCTCTCAGAGCTTGCAGGGCAGTCAGAACCCTAGCTGTCCCCAGAACAGCCAGAGAAATGTCTATGAGTGTGACTCACCGACAGGAGAGGGGCACAGAGTCTTCCCCCATGTTCGTCTTTATCTCTGAGGCCCAGCACAAGCCCCACAGCTGCTGACAAATGGAACAGTCATCAGAGGGGCTTGGTTTCAGTGTCAGACTGGGGGAGATAGAGTCTGTACTAGGGGGCTGTGTGTGTTCTAATTGGTCAGGAGCAGGACTCTACACGGGTGAGATTCTGTAAGATGAACAAGTTGGTTGGTAAAGAAAAGATGACCACTTTGCAAACAGATAGGCTCCACTTAAGAGATTTGCTCATGTTTTAAAGAGACTGCATGCCATTGCAGTATAGTTCTCTCTGTCTCATGTGTTTGTGTCATCATCTGTATACACCTGAAATCAAATTGGACCACACAATTCCAGACTGGGTAGTCTATTTAGAGTTGTCAGAGGTTTATGTTTACAGTCAGTACTTGAGATGAAAAAGCACATTTATGATACCAGCTTAATTTCTAATGTTGAGTAAGGCATCACAGAATACATTTTACTGAGTATTCCAAAGTTCATAGTCATTATCAACATTTCAGCTAAATATGTGTTTCAACCAAAGGTTTAGAGATCTACTTTTGCTGGCTATGAACATAATCATAGTGATTTAAATGTCTTGGCATTGTACCTCTACATTCTGCCTGTTAGCAGTCAACACCACACGGCAGGCCAGTACATTATCAGCAGAACAAGAAATGTTCTGTACTACAATGACCAATAATGATAATTAGATGGCCATATTCCCATTTGAGTTCTCTGGGGAATAGAAAGCTTGCATGCCTCACTTAACTTCTATTCTTTCAGCGCTCTCTATCTCCTTAGTCTCTCTCTTTCTCTCTCCCTCTATTGCTCACCCCTCTCTCTTTTTATAATCTCTGTCTTTCAAGGTTCCTGCTGTTTGAGGCTTGAAATAGAGTCACTTTGGGATTGTGTTCGAGATGACGACAATCAAGTTATCAATATTCCAATTAAAGGGTAGTGGCCTGTCATTGTAGCTGATGGAACTAGAGTTTGTCTGCCAGTCCATCGCTTTTATTTAGGCAGGCTTAATGCAGACTATTGACTGCTCATGAGGTATAGGATTAGGTCAAATATACTTCACTCACTAATGCACCCTTAATGGCTCTACTATGGATCGCCAATAAAAGGACACTCACGTAAATATTGTTAATTGTAAAACATTTATGAGTGGAATCAATGTCCAGCTTCTAAATGTTGACAGATATCCAGATTTAACCGTGACGCCTACCATAAAGTCAGACATGCGGCTTATGGTAACCAGTGTCTGTGTATAAAACAGCAACGCAGGCATTTAAATAATTCCTTTATCTACTCTCTGCACTATTGCACTGTGCATACTGTTGGTTTTGGTAACAAGAGTAATAGAGAGGAAAAAGGAAATCTCCAGATTAGCTCAGCTGAAGTCAACCCTGACAACCCCTGTCACAGCCATAGACACTGACATGCTGCTACTGTGTCTAGGGTGCACTGGCAACCGATACCTGTTCCACCTGTCACCTGTTCATCTGTCACCTCTGACCCCCTGGCTGCAGCTGTGCCCTGCTTCAATCCTGTAGCCTCCAGTCCTGCTATGAGAGACTGTCAAGCTCAAGACTCCCATACTATGGTTTATAACACGGAATGCTGGTAGTTTGTACAATCTGTTCCATTTCTGTGTCATCTGGAGAAAACAAGTGGACATATTCTACAACATGCTTCATCTGTGCACTAACTCCACAACAATCCCAGTGTGAGCTCGACACATGCGCTTTCCATTTCGACGGACACGTGTGGATGAATCGCTTCAATTACGGATATCATTTGAGGAGCATGTTGCTATCAACATGAGCATCATTTCTCACTTTCCATCAACCAGTAACACAAACACACACTCACACCCACACTCACACCTACACATACAAACATACACATGCACGCAAATATACACAAACTGTTTATTTAAGCCTATAATGATCCTTTGTTCCCTGTTGTGAAGAGGGTCAGGGGCAGACAGTGTGTGTCCAATGGATTGCTGTTCAGCAGTCAATTAACGCAGGACTGTGCAAATGAACAGAACAAGCTGGTAATCAGTTCCAATCTAGCTCTTAGCCCAGCCTCCTGAGTCATCTATTAAGGCACGTTGGTAAATGGACTCCTTACTCCTTTAATGTGATGAATCTAAAGCAGCTGGAGTTTGAGGCTGTGGAGAAAACAGGCCGTGCAGAAGACGCAGACATGACCAAGGTGATGTGATTTCCTGGACATGGTCTGTTTAGATCACACCTTCCTTCACGAGTGGTATCACTGTTGCCATTAGGATCTGAGGCTACAGCATTACAAGTGTTTTAATGAATTACATTCCCTCTGCCACAAACACAGCCTCGCTCTCCACGCGCCATCGCCTCTGATGTTCATCCAGGAAATGCATGCTGACAGTCCTCTGAGGTGCTGCCTCCCTCTTTTAGGCCCCTCCCCCTCCTAGTCTCCTCACTTGCACATCCACAAAGAGCATGTGAGGTCCAAGCATCGATCCTGGACTCGGACTTGAGTCATCCCAAAGTCTCCAGTTTGATTTCAAAAGAACCAGTGATTGTGAGGTAACGACGTGAAGGTGGTTTACTGACGGAGGAGAACATGGAGTTGAGAAGACCCCACCCACCACTGGTGCTTCACCCAGGCCTCTCTGCTTCACGCACATACATAATGCAGATCTTCACAACAAACTGGATTCCTGTCTGCTGAGTAGAATGTTTGTGCACTTCCTCTCCATGTGGGATGGATACTCATGTTGATGACACGCAGCGCTGAGTAATGTCTTCTTTAGTGTACTCACAGCCCATTTTAGCCCTGCTCCCCTATGACTGCAGAGATAAGCACAGCAATGAATCTTCCACAGCATTGGGAAACAGATTTAAACACTTAGCAAGTGTTCTTCATTAGTTGAAAAGTAGCATTCTGTAATTTTGGAAATCAGTAGATAATGAACTATTAGTAACCTGAAAGCATGTACGGTATATATTATCAGTCGTTGATTAGTAAATGGGGAGAACCACTCTGAAGTTCCTGCAGCATTACCACCCACATCTCAGGTGGATTATAACATCTGAGCATCCGAACATGTTTATGCATTTTTTCTCAATTATATATTTATAATAAAGATGTGGTATTAAACAATATATTGTGTATATAACAGGCATTGGAAGTGATAAAAACAAGTAAAACATGCCTCTAGTTTTGCCCATGCTTTGTAACAGGAAGGTGCGGCACAGCACATGCTGGCCAGTAAATTGAATCTGTGGATGAACACTAGTATACTGGAGTAGGGGGAAGATGAGGAAATATGGGGTCCAGCCACTACCAAGAACATATCAGAGACTCTCAAAGAAAGACCAGGGGCTTCCATTAACATGCTGTCTAGGATGAGGAAGCTGGATCTGGACTGGAGCGGTCCCAGGTGTCATTCTCCCTCAGGGCGTGGTCCCATACCTCCAGCTGACCCCCTACAGGATATGAGAGCTTGAGCTGCATGTGCTGGTATGTACATGTATCTACATGTATGCAGAGACAAGGAGGGCAATGCAGCCTACAGCCCAAGGTCAGAAGGCCCACAGCAGTTTGACTTACACAGTCTGCTTATATTCAGATGTTGCATCAACACCTCTGAAGATCCACAGGTCTATAATTCTGTCTCCCTGATGGGCCGTACGTTCTGTAACCCAATAAAACCTCCAACAGCATTGACAGCTCTGTGCTGCAGAGGCCCTGATCAAAAAGAGCTACAACCGTTCTAATAGTCACATCTCATTGCATTATATTTCACACAGTAAATATGGCATCAACCTGTCAACCTACTGCGAAATTTAGGACACGGTGAAGGCAGCCCATTTTTTAACCACGACTGAGCATCTGGAGGATCTGCACTGGAAAACAGGCCCTACTCCCAGATTTATGCTCACCTTGTAAGTGTATAAGAGGCTCTTAGTAGCAAGTTCATGAGGCTGACATACTTTATTGTCCCGCTTTATGTTGCTACCAGCATGTAAACATGACGTAGGCATGCATGAAGCACGTGAAGCAATTTGCTGTAAATAGCATCCATCGTTTTCTGAGCCAGACGCCCAGCAGTGTGTAAAGAAACAGGCTATCACGACAAGGTGACATACCCTTAGATTCACATTGTTTATTACTCCATACACTTCTTTACTGCAGCTGACAGGCACTGTTTTACTGGGGAACAAAGATAATCTTAAACAGTTTCGTTTTAGATCTTACATCATTATCCTTGTCCTGCCCTGGGATGCTACTAGAGAATGTGTCGAAGCATGTTCTGCTTTCTCATCAGTCATGACCCAGTCAGTGATACCAGGGGCATTACCAAATCTAATTTCAAGCTCCAGTCCAGACAAAAAGCACACAAATGAAGTGACTTGAACTGTCTGTGTTGAAAGGTAGCAAAGTCAAGTCATCAGTCGTAAGTATTTACAAGGGAACAGAACAAAGATTTCTTAGTTCAGACATCCCTGTCAGAACAGAAGCATGCATCCCTGTAGTCTGCAGACATGCAATTCACTGATTGTTTTTCGACACCTAATATGACAGCCAACTGGCTAAGGGGGATTTTACTTTGTTGTAATTCACCCCTTAGTTTCCATCTTCACAATAATAATAATAATACATTTTATTTATTAAGGCGCCTTTTTTATGATACTATTAACAAATTCCAAAACCTTGCGCAAGAGGAAATTCTTCTCTTGTCAAGATTTCCAAAGCATGTTGACTCGTTGAAGATTTAAAGGCTTTTAAAATGAAAGTGGAGCCATTTTATCAAGAGGCAGTTGAGCAGGATTATAAAGGACTAAGAGTTCACTCAGGTGTGGGTCTCACAGCCTCTCGAAAAGCAGTCTTGTGAACAGACTCTGAAATTGGCTGCCATGGTTGGGCAGCAGGTTTATTTAAAAATGTTAGAGAAATTCAAAACAAATGCAATTTGTCTCCTACTCACTCGCGCACAACTTGGACATTATACAACTGTTCAAATAGAAACTCTGAACTATATCACAGATAAGACTCTGCAGAGTTTGTTGTATAGAGTCCAAATTGGTTTCTCTCACAGAGAGAATTTAACAGAATCCCAAAAGAGTCATTTTAGGGGTCTGGTGGGGGCCCCCCCTCCCCATTCCATCCAACACACCACACCCTGCACACTTAAGGGGTTCTGTGGACTCGTGGTTTCTGTTTCAGTGCAGCTGAAATGTCAGTGGAGTACTGCAGCCTTTCCTTCTGACAGCTTTGACTTCATTAAAAGATCCTGTTTTGTTTTGTTTATTAATCGTCCGGAATAAAATGTTCAACACCTTTGGTGTTGTCTGGGAAACAGAATGACAATGCAAAGTTATTAAAGAAGGCAAATTGTCAAACTAATGATGTGCTGTGGACAACCCCTTTCCAACACAGTACAGACTGTGCCAGAGTATATGTCCAATAAAACATAGAACATGTGGTTCCAGCTGCATTTCAATCTAACAAGTGGCATGGAAATCATATGCACATTGTACTGCGGAGAGAACTAGTATCTCATAGTCACATTTCTCTATCATGAGATATTCGAGTCGAGATTTCCAAACTAATCAAAGCAGCTCCCTGCTGATGGAAGCCTCCGAAGGAGGACTCTTCTCGTCATGCCTGCTCCGCACACTCTTCAGTGCACCAGGGGCCCAAAGCGCCTCCATCTCCTCGACAGGCACAGTCAACTCTGTTTGCTTCCAGGTTATTAGATTTCTATTTTCTAATTTTCACTTTACCGTAGGTGACTAATGCTGCAGTGTTTGCCTCTCACACAGCTGAAGTCAAGTTTCCAACACCACGGGCAAGCAGTGGCCCAGTAGACAAACTAGAGTTTGGATGGAAGGTCAATGTGTGTTTTATCTACTTGTGTTACTGTAGCCGGAGGCCTTGTCACACACCATTCAGACTGTTGAATCCAAATTGCATACCACATGCTGTACATGGGCGGTTTTGGATGATGTGACCTGCTGTGCATTCCCCCCACCCCCCACCCCCCACTGGGGTTAGAAAGCAATCCTTACACTGTGAAGGATATACAACACTCTAACGGTTCTTTCTCCAGGCTGTGTGACGCTGTTTCATGTGACCCAGGCCCAGTCTGAGATCTGGCTGGCCAGCGAGGGTTCCTGAACCTGGCTGATCTGACCACGAGTCCAGCGCCAGGAGTTTTGTATATCCACAGTGCCAGCTGGTTCATTTGCAGCTAGATTGATATTCTGCCACCAGCCTCTGCAAGTGTGTTGGAGCACCTCTTAGCATATGGCGGGAGACCAGAAATAGTTCTGACCTAGTTGGAGCTCTGCAGTCCGCCATCAACTTCTATCTTATTCTAGATTCAGGGTTCTGATGCCAAAGATGGTGGAGCTAAGCACGCCTACCAACTTTACACCGTAAATCTTCCTGTCATCTCTAACAAGCTCTCATTTTTCATAGACTGTGTCTCGAAAGTAAGTTGAGTCACAGTAAAGCATTGTGATTCATTCATCTAAGATAGAAAGAACTGTGTAGCCAAACGTGCCTATATAAGCAAATGATTGATAATGGCACACCTTTGTGGGACAGTTTCAAAGAAATTACATAAAGCATGTATTTCATTCAAACATGTGTGAATGGTTTTCTGTTATGCACCAAGTTTAGATTGAAAAGCATAAAGCTTACCGTGTTGTTGTCCATAATGTTTTGATGTGAATGGAAGCCCCTCAGCAGCAGTTCTGTGTATCGATTGACATACTCGGGGTTCTGAAAGCTCTGACAAACAGATAGAAGTGGATATAATCCATGTATGCCCCATTGAGGGCTTTCTCCATTTATATAGATGAAGGTCAACTCGCAATCAATCTGCAGTATTAAAACAACCAACACAAGGTGATGCTTTGTAAAATCGATGTGCTAACAATCTAGACCTGAAACTCAAGTTTTGACCTTTCACTCAGCTTTTAAACCTTCTCTTTGATTAAAACAAATTTCACAAATGTTGCTGTTCCAAAAAAATAAGCAGGTTTTTGCACCATTAAAGTTCTATTTAAAGGTTTGAATAAATTCAGTTGAGACTTGAAAAACATACTTAAACGACATATCTTGAGAAAGTTTGACACAGCTAAAACAACACAAGTAAAACTTCAATAAATATAATCAGAAAGGTAGCTCAGTTGTTTACTGTTCATCTTCATTCAACAGCTGGGATTGTAGATGGGCCCATGGGCCCATGGAGAACTTTTCACCATGTTGCAAACAGGTCAGCACCATGGACAGCTCTAATACTGGAGGCCCATAGACAGCTCTGATCAGTGAATGATACTACAGGACCATGGATAGAATTTAGCCTCAGTCAGATACTTCAGGACCATGGACAGTTCAGTCAGCCGCTTCAAGACCTTGGACAGCTCTAAGCTTGTGTCAGCTACTTGAGGACATTGTACTCCTCCTGTATGTCATGGCATTAGGGAAGGAAAACCAGTTTGAGTTGACTCAAATCATCAATGTCCTCTTAGAGATCATGCACCAATTCGCCCTCACAACACTTCACGGCTCTATCTATGAATAACACATTTCCTAATTTCCCGTTCTGAACATGAAAACCCTCATTCACTAAAGCAGTCCTTCTCCAGTCCTATCCTTGATCTCAAGTGGGCCCTGTGAGTGGAACAGAATGAGAGGCTGCAGCATCGTGGATGTCGATTTGAATGGGGTGCCTGCAGTGTCTGCTGGACAGGAAGAGAGAACTTGAGGTTGGTGTTTAACCTTTGCTGTAATGTCCAGAGGACTGATGAACACCAGTGTTTGTTGTCCCCCTCCACTGCTTTAGGTAGCAATTGACTGGCACTATCGGAGCCTGCGGCAATTATCAGATGAGCTGGAAGGGGCTTATGCTGTGAAGACTAATTATTTTCATTAACCTGTCTCAAAGATAAAGAAAAACAATTGCTATCATGTAATTGAAATGCTGTTTTTTCATCTCTCCACTAACCAGCTCCCTCTCTTTGATCTGTCTGTTCCGTTCTCACTTTTTTCTGTCAGTTGTGTCATTTCCCATGCTCTTCTTCAGCCTATCGTTTCCACGATCCTCTGTTCATTCATTTACACGCAGAGATGATGAGCAACACCTAGGTGGTTCACTGACTTCTGGCACAGCCGGTTTCCAGGTGGGATATTTTGTATGTGTTTCTATAGTCAAAAAAGGTGAGCTCCCTTATGTCTAACATTGAATAACGATCCTCCTCCCCTCCTTTCTTTCCCTCCACACACTTCTCCTCTTCCTCATCACTATCCTCTTTCTCATCATTCTCCTCCTCCTTTTCCTTTTCCCCTCCACCTATCATCAACATTATCAACATCAATTTGACCATCTTTATCTGGGACGGGAGGATGCATTAGAATATACTGTTCAAGGCTCTGTGTTATCCAATAACACACACCCCATAATGCTGTGTACAGATGCACACACACACTTAATGAGCTTGTTATTGATGAGGCCGTAAACACAAAACACTCAGGAGCCAGAGTCAAGGCTATCGGTCAAACACACTCTCTCTCCCCCCCTTACCCTCTCTCTCTCTCTCTTTCTCTCTCTCTCTCTCTGTCTCTTTCTTACACACACATCCTAGTTGTTCCCTACATTTTCCAGTGAGCAAGGTACCTGATCCCCCTCTCTTCTCCTATCCACTGTTACTGTGACAGAAAGCTCATAACTGCTGCCACGTCCTCCTCGCCTTCCTCCTACACCTCCTCAGATCCTGCCATGGTATCTCTCAGGATACACCAACGCGGAGTAGGTGTTTAAGAGCCTCCCTCAGAATGATGTGGTCAGGAGGCAACCACAAGGCCACAAGTTATATCAATTATTTCACTCTTTTCTTCACTTTCACGTCTCTCTATCCTCGCTCGTCTACAGTCGCTTATTCAGTTTGCTTGCATGCTGTTCTTCCAGAGGGAGAACAAGTATTTGGTGTTTGGACACAGGGAGACTCTGGATGAGAGATGACAGTCCTGGGCTTGTTTGTTCTTGCGTGCAAAGTGATGCAAACAGGGCCGACAGAGAGACGCAGCAGAGGCTGAAAGCAGATTGCTCAGGCCCTCCCTCCCCCAACGCCAAGTCTAGATCAAGACATATTTGGATGTGGAGATGCTGCGCCCACCATTAATGACCTTTTTAAGCGGGGACTGTATTGTAGAAATCTCAACTGAAAAGAGGACTGAAACGAATAGATCGAAAACAAGCAAGAAGGAGGAACAACTAGGCACAACCGGAAGTTAGAGGGAAAATATTCAGATGTTCATATGATGAAACTATAATATGATGATGAAGATCTAAAGTATCTGTGCTCATGATAAGAGACAGCAATGACCCACTAGTTGTATTGCTTTTCACTGTAAATAAAACTGGTGCAGACAGTGCATAAATGATTTAGCATGTCATAAACATTTATGGGATTTCTTAAGGGACTGACATAAGCAAGATAATCTTCTTGTTGTGTACTTGGCATAAACTAGTAGTGACTACTGAGGCCAAATCCTCTGAGCCATTGTAAATAAAATAAAACCTAACTGTTAACTAGTGCGTGCTAATAAATGTGTAGTTTCTGTACTAATAAAGACAAGCTATTCTATGCTTTAGATGACATATAAGTGGTCAGCATAGGACAAATAAATAGTTTGGGTGAGCTCTTGTGAACGCACACACTTGTGTGGTTAGGGTTAGGGCTACGGTGATACGTAACCAAAACAGTAGCACAACAGACCAGGACATAATTAGCTGGTCTTGAACTGTGGATGAGAATCTTGTATTACAACCAGTATATTTTCACTCACTTTGTCATCCCCCAATATCCACCTCTATACATAAAAAACGTATACACACTGCAACATTGACCATGTGTTACACACTGCAACATTGACCATGTGTTACACACAGCAACATTGACCTTGTGTTACACACTGTAACATTGACCATGTGTTACACACTGCAACATTGACCATGTGTTACACACAGCAACATTGACCATGTGTTACACACTGCTGCTGTTTCTATTGATCAGTAACGTTTCACTATATGAAATCCACAGAAAATAAACAAGAACAGCCCGTGAAAGTGTAGATGTAAACACAAACATTTCCACAGCAAACACTGGTGGAGAAATCCTCTTTAGAGTGATATCAATTAAATCTGGGAGCTGTGCCCGGCTCATGTTGTGAGAGAGGCTATGATTGATTACGTTGTACCATCACATGATGCTGACTAATCTAAAAGGAATGTGGTGTTAATGGCTTGCCATGGGATAAACACAGAAAGATAGGAAGACAGCTAAAAAGACAGATGGGCACCCAGACGGATACACAGACAGATGGACGGCAGGAAGACAGACTGACAGACCTGCGGAGCAGAGGTAGGGACAAATAGAATCGTCTCCCTTTCTCACTTCCTCCATTTACATTTCAATCACATTTCCTCTCCAGAGGGGTGGAGCACCAGATTCATGGGGTGGGAGGAGTCAGTCACCCACCTTGACAACAGTGATTAACATCTACTGTCACAGACATCTCTGTGTTCCTAACCTGCCTTTGTTCTAGCCCTCAGGGCATTCCTGTGAGCTAGAATGCAGAAAGTACAATGTGTACATTCTTTCTATGCTCGGGGAGAACATTAGCTAAAACTATACTATACCAAGTTTCTTGACAAACCTTGGATTCAATTTAAGGTTCATGGTAAATTCATGGTAAATTCTCAATACAATTTACATGATATTCAAATGAAGGCTTTTTCTACCACTCCACTACCCGATCTCTTTGTTTACATCTGGGTTTGGTTAGCTAGATAGGTCTCTCTCAGCCAGGTCCCATTGTTGAAGATATCAACAACTAGATCCCCGCTGACACCCCCCATTCCATACTCGGCCTGTCTTATTGGGTATGCTGTGAGCATTGTATCACTGTCTCCAAACACAGAGGTTCATGCTGCTCTTTCAGCCAAGAAGGGGAGTGCACTAATGCTCACTGACATAAATAGGTCCCACATATTTGGCAAAGCATCGCTCAGATATGTTTGGATGTGGTGCAATAAAACATCTATTTGGTCTCTCTCTCTCTATCTTCATCTCTCGCTATTTCCCTCCCTCCATTCCTCACTCTCTCTCTCTCTTTCTTCTTCTTCAATGTCTTTGACAACAGCTGCCAAGTGATTTTCTCTCCTCATGCAAAGAAACACAGTCGGCATAAGCGCCAGGTTTCTCACTGTAGCCTTCACAGGGACACACATACGCTCTCTTAAGCTCTGTCTGAGGAAGGACTGGAGTACAGTAGAAGTGTTTAAACATGTGATTTATGGGTCATCAGCCACAATGGAAAAAGCTCTCTCATACTCTCTCTCTCTCTTTCACTCCCCCTCTGTATCTCTCTCTCTCATCACATTTGACATTTTGTTCATTTAGCTGATGCTTCATCCAAAGCGACATGCAAATAGTGCATATGGAAAGTACGGCAGAAGATCAAGGATCAGAAGGGCATAGTTCTTCAGTATTTCAGTGGTCTCTCTCGCTCTCTCCTTCTCTCTCTGATACCTGCTTGCCTCCTGCCAATACAGTAAATAAGATGAAGGAGCTGCTTAGCAGAAATACAATAAAGACATTTCTGTCTCCGGAAGGATGGATCAATGGTTTTCAGGCATGTTTTCCCGTACTGTTCATACTATAAAGACAGCTAATGACATGAGTGGTTCATCATAAAGACTTTATACCCACGAGGCAAGGCTAAGTAATCGACCGCTGATGTTCTCGTCATATTCCCTCACAAGCGAGATGTCACTTTAGAAAGTTCAGGGCAGAAATCCCACTTGTCCCCAGACCAAAGGTATGTCTAGTTTAACTGCCACAGGGCAGGACTACTGTGGCCTGCTGAGATGCTGTGCAGTGTCACTCAAGCTCATTGAGTTTCTATGCTGCATCCTGCTCATGGTCAAGAAAACAGTAACAGTCAATAATCTATTCAAACTGGAAGCACATTTTTCCACGCAAGTGCCCCAGACCAGTGCTTCATGATAACTGGAAGATCGTTATAATTGGGAAGGTCTTTCTATCTTCAAAACAGCAACCATAAATTGACATGATTGGAACTTAAATATCACTTCACTGGAGAGAGGTTTGGTATATAACACTTCAGCACAGCACAGTGCAAAGTGCCTCCACCTTCAGTATGGATTGTATGACCTAGCAGAAAAAAAGGTAACTTGGTTCAAACTGCTGCTCCTCAGTTAGATACAGTAAGGATTTACCGAATCCCTTCCACCTTCTCTGGAGCTGATGTTGATGGATGTGAACTGGACACATGCTTGACTGGAATTATTAAAGCCCTTCGAGGAAAAAGCAGTCATGATAACTTTGACGAATTGATTTCAAATAATCACTTCAAGTGATCTACCCTGAGAAATCTAAGTGTTACTCTATTAAAGGGGTCATTGACTGCAAAACCGAGTTTACCTTGTCATCGTTGAATAACAACAGTTCGGTGGGTAAAATGGACCTCAGAGTCCATTGACACCTCTTTCCTATGCAAATCTCAAACTGCCGCTCTAAAACGGGCGGTATCCAAAAAGCCAGCTCCACTTTATTTGGCTCTGGTCTGTACCTTTGTCACGCCCCAAAATGTACATTCACATCCGACCATATGTTTATCACAACCGCAAGCTGTAAGTATGATTTTGTTGCTAACAGTTATTAGCAATGCTAACAGATCTTGTATCTAGCATAGGTAGAATGTGTGATGATTTAGTTTATTGGCAATAGGGCTGAAGTTATTTCATTTTCCTGACTGTTTCATTCGAATAAATAACCTGTGTTGTCATGTAAATCTACAATTCACAATGCATTTTTGGCTATGTTGCGTCTGTTCTTCGCAGCTTTGCTCGTTATAAACCAACCAATCAGTGTGCAGCTCCTCTAAATATTCATGAGCACACAATAAAGGGGAGAAAACCTCTCGTTTAATTATAGAGCTATTTCACAGGGGTTGCATTAGGGCGCATAAACAGCACCCGGGACATTTTCAGCCCAACCAATGTTACATATCCTATTTGGAGACCTTAAGGAACAATGTGAAATACCCTATAAAATCATTATATGACCCCTTTAAGTGGGGCACAAGTAGGATATGATCTAGAGCCTCGTGTTGCTAGTATCCAGGTCTCAGCATGGTCAGAGACAGACAGGGGGCTGATGCAGACGGCTTTCCAACATACTGTAACAGCCCTGAAGGGACAGATCCATTCTGAGTGTGGGGCTATATCTGTCTACGGGGGCATAGCTATAATTACTAGTCGTGAATGGATGGTCTCTATACAGACCAGGTAGGCACACAGAGTGGCTATTTCCCTGTTATCTGTGAGCTCACAGCATCTACAACCTCTTTCTATGGGATTTAGCAGCTTATGCCACCTGAAGAGCACCAGAAAATGTCATTTTCTGTCTGACTTGTGAGCAGTTTCTTTCTTGACTGTTGAGAAATCTGCATGTTATTGGACAGCTCACTCATGAACATCTGATTTGTTTGATTTGATCCTTTCTTGTTATATTCTGAGATAAACACAGTGGCATTTTTATGTTCTAGACAAACACAGGAATGTTTGAAGTGTAAATGTGCGTTCCAGGCTCGTGAAGAGGAGGATATCAGCCCTCAACAGCTGTCTGTCAAATATTGACTTTTTTACTTCTGGCTCCTCGCCTGACTGAACGTCTTCTTTTTTGTTTTGTTTAGAAAAAGACTAACATGCAGGTTCTGCCCAAGGCATTACAAGTGTGTCTTTGTTTCAAAGGTTATGCTTGAGCACGCATGTTTTTTGTAAGCAGAACGGCATGCATCGTAGCAACCTCTTTAAATGTAACCTAACAAAATGACGTACAGTGCTTCAGTTAATACCATGACCAGTGGCTCACATAGTAACTCCCAGGATGCCGATTCTGTCCAAGAATAAGAAAATACAACTAGTTCCAGTTGTACAGGTGTTGTTCCTATTGGTTGTTTTAGCATCAGGCCTTTAGAGAATCAAAATCACAATGTGTTTTTATTCACCATGTAGGTTTATACAAACACGGAATTTACCGTGGCCAGAAGGTGCAAACAATAAACCTATACGGATCTTCTTTAAAGACAGTCTACGATGACCAATATTCAGGACAACCTCTCATGGGATAAAGATTTGCAAGAGAATCCTGTTGGCTGTATCTTATCCAGTCCATGGCCAGAAAGACAATGAGTTCAGTCCAGTCTGAATGGGGATGCATCTCAAGAGACAGATACTTTTTAATAACACCCATGCATGAAACACCGGGGAACACAAATAGCACAGAGCTCAACGTAGCGCTCTTTAGAAGTATGAAAGACTGGAATGAACAAACAGATTCTTGAGGTCTCTTTTTCTCTCTCTTACTAATCCAATTTCCCCATCTCTGGTTTAAGGCTGGTTTAAGTTCTGGTTTAGCCATCTCTGCCTTTCTTATAGCAGCCTCAGATGTGTGGGAGAAGCAGCCAGCAACTCATTACACCATAAGCACCATTTTCAGTTCTTTTCCTGTGAGGGCACCTCCACAATACAGTCAGCAGGCATAGCGGCACACACAATACATTTATTTACCTATGCACACACATCATGAACAGATCCATACCATCAAGTCCTCAAGAGTATATATAGCAGTCACCTGGTCCTGTCTAACGGCTCTTCATTATTTCCTGCTTGCTGCCATGAGATTCCTCTGTGTTGAGTATATCTCCTTCCCATGCTTGTTCAGTTGTTGTTCTGTTGCCTTTTGACTCTGATGTGAGATTCATATTAATGTCTGCTGTGTTTAGTGTTTAGTCCAGATGTTTTGTTTTCCCAGTTTTGCGGTTTGTGACACATTTAATGATTTATGAAGGATCGATTGAGTCATTCATTCATTCAATTTAGCATGCGTCCACACTTAAACCCTCCCCCCCCACACACACACATACACTGATACACACTAACACAAACACAACATAAAAACTTATCAAGTAATTTCATCAAATTAGATTCACTCAAAAATATACAACTGACACAAAATAGTTAATTATTGATTAACTTTCTTGATTTATATGGCATTTGCATTTATTTAATCAAATGAATTGCACATAGGGAAAATCGAATGGATGTCACTAATTGGGCAATCTCCTTCTTGTACATACAATGATTAGCGTGTACGTGTGAGGGTGTGTGTGTTTGGGGGGGGGGGGGGTAGACTGAGACATGGCATGCTAAATCTTCTGTACACACACACACAAACATTTGTTCTTTTCATTTGTGGCTTTCAGGGAAACAAAATATCCCACAGATGTTTAGCTCTATCCTTGTTTCATTAAAAATGTATGATCCCATTCCAGGCTATGGATTCTTGGGTAACCGTTTCCCTCTCTTCAATGGTGAGGGAATTAAAAAGTCTCCTTATAACTATAACTAAGCTTCACTCAAACCAGATTTGCATAAACTGCACACAGTGAACAAACTAAATGACACAAATAAGTTACAGTTATTTCTGGATTTTCTTTACTGTAAAATAGGAAAATAAACTTCAAAAAGAAATATATTATGTATATATATATATAATATAGAGTAAAATATATATAATTAAACAAATGTACTTAGCTAAATGAAACTATGAACAAGATGCACAGCCTATGACTGTGTTCAGGGCCTCTGACACGTAAGATCCAGCATTGATAACTATAGTATAACTTTCCAATCCTGGCACCAAACTGTCTGAATGCTCCAAGAAAAAAACCTTTGCAGCAATTAAGACTCTGCAGAGGCACCCGTGCTCCCCAATCAATGGCTCTCAGGCCTAATTGTTCACTTCCATGTGCAGATCTATTGCATTTGACAGTGCAGCGTCATATATCAACCCACGT
Source organism: Hypomesus transpacificus (assembly GCF_021917145.1). Taxonomy (NCBI): domain Eukaryota; kingdom Metazoa; phylum Chordata; class Actinopteri; order Osmeriformes; family Osmeridae; genus Hypomesus; species Hypomesus transpacificus. Next base: position 5,557,870 of record NC_061068.1, on the reverse strand, counting down.
ACTACTTAACCTCTCAGAGCAGTCTGCAAATAGAACTCCAGTCATAAACGATCGACCAAATGTTGGAAAATGTATTTTCTTTTTTTTACAGGAAGGGTGCTTTTCCACACTTGTGTTTTGTCATCCATAATACATGGTCCACTTTCTAGGAGTGACACTGGAGAAAGCGCAGACCTGACTGGGCGGTCGTTTCAGGTCATAATCTGGTCATCTATATTTCAGTTTTCTACGTTTTCTACCCAAAGCTTGGTCCTCTGTTCTGTATCACGAGTTATCCCAACTAAAGGATTCTTTTTGTTTTTCCCATACTTTTTTAATCTAAGTTTTAAGTGCCTCATCAATGTTTTATGTGACTGTCCTCCTATCTTTGTGTGATGGCTTTGATGTCTGCCTGCATATCCACTACCTGAACATCATGTATTTTTTATATTCTCTGAAACCAGTTATTCTTAAGAACATCTACATTACCGTTGTATTGTGAAATGTAAGGATACAGTACATGGTAATATGGGATATTTTTACATGATAGAAATGGTTATATGTTCTGTACTCTTGGAATACTATACATTACAGACTTACGATGATGACACAAAAGCTCCACCTTATCCTGGGAGAACACGACATGAATGCCTTAACATTTCTTTACTGTTTAATTTGAAAAAGAATAATATAAAAAAATTGATGAATGAATAATTGTACACGTCCATGTAGGATTGAGATGTAAGCATGACATAGATAATTGTGACAGCATGAGTAGAACCGGTTCCAGCTCAGGTCTACTGGGTGCCTAGTGTACTGCAGGCCACAGCACAGCTCAGAGTGGGGGTATCATTAATTAAAAGCATGTGCTCTGTAGAAGTGCCTCTCTGCCACGTCATAAAACAAGTTTATGGTACACTCCTGCCCACACTCCTTTTCCTCTCCTTTCATCTGTATGACTGAGTGCACTCTCCCTGGTCAAGGCATAACTCTCAGCGCAGACAGCTCCTGGATTACGGCCCGGGACAGTGGGAATGGAGGGTGGGAGGAGGTAACGACTGCACTCCTCAATGTCATCATAGCAGACTCTCTCGCCGGCACGTCTTGACAGTCTAACGGCGTACATAGTCAGGTGGAGCAGTTGGTGTCAGAAGAGGAGGAGGTGGCAGGATCGGATGGCCCGGCTGGGCTGTAGACATCTGATCCCACAGCCTCTGGTGAAGACAAGGCGCCTCTCCTTCTCTCACTCGATACAAGCAGACAGGAGAAGAGGGCACATGACCAGACCTCTGTTTGTCTGGCCTGGTCTGGTTATCTGTCTATTTACCTTTACTTACTACGTCCGTCCGTCGGTTTCTAAACCTCCCTTCTCTCTTTCTATTTTTTTTTTACAATATCCTAATTGTGGCCCATAACATTGGCGTTTTTCATTCTTTCTCAACAATCCCATTTTGTCCACACTGCACAGTATCTGACTCTACCTCAAAATCCCTCCTGGATTAACTACATTACACATTTCACAGTGATTGTGTAACGTGGAGCAATATTCAGTTGACTGTCAGAGAAGGGGGATGGAACCACGGACTCCCCAAGGTCACAGAAGCCCTGAATATCCCTCCTTAATTCATCTTGATGGTGTGCCAGTGCTCTGTTACTGTGTCTATTTGCATCACAGAGCGGCCCAGGTGTAGCTTTTAGATTACACTGTGTGCTCACACAAGCAGGGAAAATGCCGGTAATCAGGTTAGCTGAATAAGAGACACAACTCTTCTCTCCTCATGAAATTACAACCATTGTAGACACTCAGGTCCACTTATCCTTGAATCAGTCTGACAGCCTGATTGAACTGGCTGGGACTGGGGACAGGGAAAGGACTGGGCTCAGAATGGGGCTAGGGGGAGATGTGGATGTAGGATGAGAAAGGCCTTTGAGGAAAGCAGAGTAGCTACAGTAGCTGAATGACTCTAATAGCAGTCAAATGACATGCCACCCTAATCTGAGCTCAGCCCCCCTCTCCTCTAAAGCCCGTTTGGCAGAGACAGAGGAGCATCTGCCATTGACTCTAAAATTCAGTTATGATTCCCAGAGTCCCTGTCACTACTGGCAGTCTGGGTTATAAGCCTTCTGAAACAACCCACAGAGCATTCTTACTGCCAGCAACGCCGCCTATTAGGAAAATCACACTAACAAAGTACAAGACTAGTATCCACACACTGTCACTGACGTGAACACCCACGGGAGAGAGAGAGTAGTGAATCTGAGAGAGGAGGCACACAGAGCATTACAGATGAACCTACTACACAGGTTCCCAACAGTCAAAATGCACAAACTCACATACAACACATTTTTTCATTTTGCTCTTGGCTCGGCGGAATTGGATATCAATTATTGACGTCTGTCATAAGCTCGCGTTTGTCATTCAACAACACAATGGAGTGTAATGATACATCATGAGGACACAGGTATGAATTAGTTATGGATCTCACTCATTTGCGTGCATCAAGGCATGGCTACAAGGAGGCCAGAGAGTCAAGAAGAGTTCTCTACGGAACATCCACAGAAAACTCTGATCACAGAGACAAAACGAAATATTAGTTGTAAAACTTTAGCTTTTTTGCTCCATTTCACTTTAGCAAGGGATAAATCAAGGTAAATGTTAATGGCCGCATTTCCCAGATTCGTTAAGAAGCTCTTAATGCTAAGAGCTTTTTAGGAACGTTCTAAGAGCATTCTAGAGCACTGTTAGAACGTTCCTAAGAGGTTCTTAGCGTTAAGAGCTTCTTAACGAATCTGGGAAACGTGGCCAATGCCTTTACCAAAATGCTTGCTCTCTTACAAGACTGTCTATTCTTTCAATGCGCACAATAACTGTCCCAAAGATTCTGTCACGTATACACAACCAAAGGCCAACTTTTGTATTTACAGAGCACAGCAAACTTGAGAGCCTTGTATTTAAATGTCCAGTACAGTTATCCACCCTCATGCATTTATTCATATACAGTTTCTATAACATTTCTAAAATAAAGTTCCCATTTCCTATTTGTCTTTCTCAAGCAGATCTTCCATATTCTCCCAAGATAATCCCAACCCAGGGATGCAGTGGTGTGGGGGCATGCTGTATCACGGTACATGAGAGACACATCTGCGACACTAAGCCTTCCAGGTTCTGCCACTGATGTTCTTTGCATGCTATGGCTTCCCCACAGCTTTGTTGCTCTCTCACGCTGCTCCCTACCCACTGGAGCAGACACCAGGAGATTCCCAGGGAGACAGCCTGCCTATGGAATTAAAGATGGTTAAACGGAAGAGTTCATCTACACCTGCACACTGTCCCTACTCGATACACCTCAAAGGTCTGCTTACAGGGGAGTCAGGTGGCTGAGCGGTTAGGGAATCGGGCTGGTAATCAGAAGGTTGCCGGTTCGATTCCAGGCTGTGCAAAATGACGTTGTGTCCTTGGGCAAAGCACTTCACCCTACTTGCCTCGGGGGAATGTCCCTGTACTTACTGTAAGTCTCTCTGGATAAGAGCATTGGCTAAATGACTAAATGTAAATGTAACATAACAAAGCATGTGTAACCAGTGTGAATCGGTGAAACTCACTCTTTAAGTATGTGACAGGCCACCCGCGTCATTGAATAGCTAGCTTTTCTTTGGCGTAGCTGGTAGTCGTGGCGTTTGGGAAGTCAGAGATGGCGTGTTGGATCCTCGGTGAAGGATGAACACGGTCCGGAAAACTCTGACGGAACTTGCAAAACCACGTCTATTACATACCCGTCACAGATGGAAATATCCTATTCCACTCCTCCAACTTGTGGGTAATATCTTTCAATTATCTATTTTTAACCTCTCATCATTTAATTTCTTTTGTGGCATTTCTAATGCTAGTTTTTTTAAATGTATATAATTTTTTATGCACAACAGTTCAAATGTTTTTGCTATGTTACGATGCATAACACATTGTGTATAAGTGAATACATGTATAGGAAAAGGCCATCATTGATTTGATGCAACAGAGATTTCCCAGCATAAGAGAAATGTGTCTTACTATGTGGATCAAGGATCATACATGGATCAGCTCAGTGATCAAGGTCCATATCTGGATACAACAGTCAGTCAGCATTTCCAAACAGCTGGAGACTGAAAGTAGATTGACACTGTAAATCAGGGCTCGGCTCATTTGATAAATAGCTTTGGTGGATTTACTTTGGAACATTGCCTTGACACAGTCCTGTGGGACAGCCCTTTGCTCCATTATAAATTCTTGAGCAAGGAACAGTATATTCAGTCAATTAATTAAACACTCTCTTACTAGGTTTGGCTCAGGAGATTCTAAGAGAATCATTATCTGAGAGAGAAAATGAATGCCTCAGGTTAACTCAGCCCTCAGACCTTAGTAGTGGGACGTTCTGGCTTCTTATCAAGCTAATAACAGACAATGGCCGAAATGTTTGAACCGTCCACAGAGGCACCATTATCTCGCTTACACAATTTACACAAAACCGACTTGACTACGTGGTGGAATAATTGCATTGCTTTGGCCGTTCGCAAGCTCTTCTGACTGAGAGATCCATGGAACGAAGACTCTTCTTACCGTCACACCCTTAATCTGTGATGCCTACCAATGTTGCCAATTAAGCATATTTGTTGCTAGATGTAGCGATTTTTCACCTTCCCTAGCGACAAAATAAATCTTATCTAGCGACTTTCCGCGACTCTGGTTATCTCCGTTTTTGTTGTTGAGTAGCAGCAAAATAACCTGTTAGCTACTTCGGACATCCACCCTGTCCTAGTGATCACTTAGGATTCCCTCCAGTGCTATTCAGTGGCATTGACTACCCAGAGCACCTCAGTCCAACAGAGGTCATTTGGAGGTGAGGTGCTTGCCACTGCGGCCCTGGTGTGTGGTTTACCGTGAGGGTAGAATGAGTGGGCAGCAGCCTCCTCTTTCCACCACACTAAAATGAGTTTTGTTCTCCTGGGAGAATCTGTTATAGACAGGAAGAGTGCCCTGTGCTGTGTTGCTAGAGGTCCTGAGGAGCAGTTTTATTTCTTGTAAAATAAATAGATAGAAAAGTGCATCCTGCAATGCAGCTGGCCTGTTTGTGTCCCAAAGAAAATAATTGAAAAACGGCAGGCATAGCCTAAATGATTTTAATTAAACATGATTAAACAGAGAAAATATCTAGCAATTCTTTTTATGTAAAATGGGTTCTCTTTTGAGTCAAACTCCCCTCAGGTTTTTTGAGGGGAAAAGAATGCCAATTACACACCTGGAGAACTCTTCACCAATCAGTGAACATCATTAAAACACAGAATAAATGTGTGTTGACTCCCAAAGAATCATAATGATGGAGGAGCTGTTTTTAAGAATCTCAGGTTGTATTATAGAGAGCCGCCATAAATCTCACAAATGGGATTTGTAATTGGGAATCTTTATAATTCTCATCATACTCTCCTTCAGGCTTTTATGTCCGTCACTTAAAGACCTCTCAGACAGGCCCTCTGCCTCAGAACCGACTGGATCCCATTCAATGATTAACCAGTAAGGTTTTGGAGGAGTAACTTGATCAACGGCCACATTATCCATAACCGTGTGACGGTATCCTCCTCACTCTCCTTTGTTGGAGTGTTTTTTTCCAGCTGGGTTGCACATGTCTGGCTGGGATGGTGCCAGGGCATGGGAGACACATGCTGTTCCACATCAGAGGCGGAGGCGAGGGCACGATGACAGCACGCATGGCTTGTTCCACTGGTGACCTCGGAGTACCCACGCTCTGCCCACACACCATCTACCTCCAGGCTCTTTCCTCAAAAACAATTGGCCATTTTGTCTTGCCAGGCTGCAGACGCTCTGGAAATACATGTTCTACTCTCTCTTTCTGAAAATGGACTGCGCTACTTGTTTAAAGTATCTTTTTTTTCTTCTTTTGGTAACCATAATATGTGTACATACACATACTGCAGGCTACATGTACAGCTAGTTTTCACCCAGCATTGAACAGCACAGTTTACACAGCAAACAAACTCATACATATCTATATCTTTTACTGTGTGTCATGTCACATTAAACTAATTAGCCTAGTTTGAGCGAAATGTCAGCACTTTATGGCACACATGCAGATCTTGCACAAAGGGAAACTGAAAACATTGAGTAAAAGAGATGGAAGGAGAGTGTGCACAAATACACAACAACATCAAAATGATGGAACCAAAATGGAATCCAATTTAGAGCTAATCAGCGCTGTGCTAAAGTAGAGAGGATCAGAGGTGAAGTGGAACGGCATGTCTGATAAGATTCCGTGTGCACACATCACAACCATTCTAGCCGTTCTGTGGAGAAGATTGAGATTGTTTGCTCCGTTTTGGTAAATCACAAAAAGGACGATCTTATGTGGTTATTTACCACAAAGAACTCATTGGTTTGAATCAGGGATTACATTTCACACATATCATCTTCTTGGTGGCGTGGGTGTTATTCAATGACAAGTGACCATGAAGTGTTCCATGTTTTGTTTGATTGTTTGATCATTTATGTCTGTTTTCTCAGTAACAGTATACTGTGGTATCATGATAAAAACTGATTGCTACCAAATGTCTACAGTTTTATTAAAATAAATAGTTATAAAAATTTAAATGTACATAAAAGCATCAGTTTTCCTACTTGTTGTATTCCATGATCTTGACTTGGGATCATGTTAAACATGGCTCTGTGGCTTGTTGCTAAGCTGAATCAGGTCATCCAACAGCACCCTTGTCCTCATCGTTCTCTCAATAACCCACTCACAGAGTCACTATTAATGTCTCCACAGTCCCCAAGAGGGCTCATACATCATGCTCATATTGGAAAGAGTCCACATTTAAGTTCATCATCACCTCTGCATTACACCAGGGGCCATTTCTCTCTTGCTGTCCTGATTTATGCTTTACTAATCTCCACAGAAGCTGCTCCTATAGCTTGTAGTGTAGTACATGACCAGGATACCGAAGTGTCCTGTTATGAAACACTGCAGATGAGCTTCTCCTAGGGGGGTGTGGGTGGGGGGTGTCTCCCCACCTGCTGCTCCTCTGCCCTGGGGAGCACTTTCAGGTGGGGTCCATTATCTTCCTCACATCCTTGGTTTGGATGACTCCCATACACAGTGTGTTTGAAGGCTGGTTTGTTTCAAGACAGTGCTGGTATCAGAATCAGAATCAGAAAGGGTTTTTATCGCCATGAAAGTTTGCATAGACGCGAAATTGAGGGTGCATACATTCAACATATAGGAGTAAATCTTAAATAAGTGCTGTAAGTTTGTATAAGTATAACTATACTATTCAAAAGGTGCAAAGTAACTAATACTATAATACATATCAACTAATACTAACTGATACTATGGGGACAGGTATATAGAATAAAATAAATATAAAATATATGTGGTCCTGTTCAGTGGTGGGGCCTGGTTGTTCTGATCCACATGGTGGACCACATTGAATCAGGTCTCATTTAATACCACCAATACACATCATAGGCTGATTATTTACCATTGGTTAATTCAGATTGTAGAGGTAGCCTGATTGTGTTGCAGTGGCTCAGGAACATTTTGGTCAAACAATCACCGTTTAATGTGGCCTGGAAGTGTTTTGGGTCGAGGTTTCTTGTTTTCCTGTATGTAATTTGCACCAGGAAAACAGTCAGGAATAAATCTCCAGCTGTGATGAAAGGAAGGGGATTCATAATTCATAGGGTTGTAAATGTAGGCACACAGGCTATGTGGTGTTACGTAATAAAATACAGAATAATGATATTTAGGAATATTTTATCACCCTCTAATAGAAGCCAAGATGTTCAAATGAATTTAGAATGAATTGCTATACATAGCAAGTTTATGTCATATCCTTATGCATAAGCCCTCTTACTCAATATCCAGAGAGATAAAAAATCAAGAAACTAAAATAACAATGTGCTACTTTTTTGGGTAAGACAAGACTTGTATCCACTACATTTCCCAAATTTGTGGGGAGAGACAGAAACATACATGTGAAAGATGGAGGGAAAAGAGAGAGAAAGAGAGAGAGTGTGAGAAGCAATGGCACCCTGGGGAATATGGAGAATATTCCTTTGTTCTTGTGCCACACAGAAAAAGGCCACATCAATGAAGTTGACTGTTTCCAGAATAAATATATGAAGAAAAAAAAAACACAGGGAAAGAGTGAGGGAGATCCGTTTGGGATTCTGAAAGGGTCTCAGCCCTCTCCACCACTCGACCATCCTTCCAGTGAACACAAAGAGCATTATGCATGAAGCACATAGGGTCTGTGAGCACGCACTCTGGCTGTCACCCTACTCTACAACACAATGTCACCCAGCCATCCTTTCTGCCACACAGCACTGCATAGCACAAGAAAAACGTGGATCAATGAGGGGTTAAGAGGTGATGATCTCCCTCGTCTTCCTTGCAGTCATTGAAGTGTGATTAGAGCTAGTCACCTCTGAGGTATGACAGGGTCCTCTCTCTCTCTCTCTTTTTAGGATTCAAACTATGCAGAGAGTTTAAAAGGGAGACAGGGTGTGATGTGTCGTTTCCTTTTGAAGTTTGAGGAAAGTGCTTTTGTCACATTTCTTAGACTACAGCAGTCTCAAGCTCAACCTTCTCCCTGTGAATGTTCCTGGAGGTATGTATACGGAAGGGTAAAGCTTTGTTGTCACTTAAGGAAATATTATTACAGCTGTAGTCAAAGCCGGTTGTGAACAGACTCCGATGAGTAGATAAAAACTACTGAAAAGGCGACAGACACAAAGTAGTGTGAAAATGTTCAAAGCAGAGCATGCAATTTGAGTTTGTTTCCCTACACCTTTCTCTGATTCAATAGACATCATCTCAACCTGAACAGTATTTTGCAATGCTTATAGTATCAATTATCCAAGTTCCCTGACTAGCTCATTGCTGAACGAGTCCCTGTTCATACTATGTTTGACATGACAGTCTTCAGTACCACAGGACAGTTGATTGTCTTGCTATGTAAACTTCCAGGTTATTTACTCTTGTACATGAAGAAAGGGCACAGAGGCACCACCCACCTTATCCACCTTGCTATAAAGTGTGCAAAGGGTTTCAATTTCTCAGCAGATTCTCAATAAACACCATATATCTTTGTAATACAGAGTCCCTATACAGATATTCAATAAACACCATACATCCTTCTAATGGATCTGCCAGGACAGAGCCTGTAAGATGGGTGAGGTTTCAGAGGGGAAACACGCATGTCGCTTAGAATTCTGCCGCCTCCGCATCCAGGACTAGAGCCAGTTCAGACAAATATTGGTTTTGTGTCAAAAAGCCACTTGAAAGTTGGATGTGTTAATCTTCTTGCTAATGGCCTTGTGAAGGGCTCCTTAATATTCTCCCCCCAGTCTCCTGCTACAGAGTGTGTCTCCACAAGGTTAATTAGTAGAGTGTCCCCTGAGGTTCCCCAAGTGATGTGGGCTTAAGATAGTGGAGGAGGTGCCTCTACACAACACTGGCAAACAAGGTTAATCGGCCCACCAATAACTCTTTATTTCCCTCACCATACAATGTGTTGCTTACTGTTCCTGCATCTGCTATCGAGGTGTAAAGGTTATGTCTCAGGGGATTGTTAACGTAGACATTAGCTATGAGGGGGACATTCACAGCTGTCAAAGTCAAAGTCTTTTAACAGTGATGTTCTTTAGCAAACTGGCAAACTGGACCTTCTTTACTAGCTTAATTACAAATGGGAATATCAGAGTTATTACAGGGAAACAGCTTTTTTCTCGTAATGATCAGTGCACACATTCTTCTACTTCGTTTCAAACTGGCTGGTGTATTTCCCAAACATTCCTCAGCCAGGGACGGCAGCCAAAGTGGAATCAAAGAAATGACACACTGAGAAATGTGCTGAGAAATATCAAAGGTCGTCATGTCACAAATGACTTTGCATTCAATGTCCCACTTGAAGTCTCCCCCTTGAATAAAGTGTGTCTGCCTGCTCTCTAAGGAGCTGTGTCCTGCAGGATCACAGGACTGCACATCACCACCACCACCACTGGGATCTTGGTAGGCAATAGCACGGTTTAGTACACCAATATGATATTGGCAATATCCCCCATGGCACACTCCTAACTGCTTTGATATGTTGACATTTCCTTATATGTATTGTAACTATACAGTAAACCATTTTACATTGCGGGATGGTTGCAACATGGATCATGATAATCCAGATGGTACAAAAAGTAAAAAGCATTTGCTTCAAGTTTGACGTGCCCCTATCATGTTTACCATTTTGTCACTTAGCACAGAAGCCAACCTGTCACTCTCTCTCTCTCTTTCTCTTGCGTTCTCTCTCTCTCCCCTTCTCTTCTTTGGTGGCTCGGGATAAGAGAGATCCTGCTGCTCTGCTGAGGTCACAGGCAGGACTGAAGCTGGTGTGGTGGAGGTTTGTGAGGGAATGAAAAGCAGAGGAGGAGCGGCTAAGAGTATGTAAGAGTAAGTATGACCGGGTCCCCCTTTGGTGATGAAGGTGGAACAGCATGCACTGAGAAGCTTGAGAGAGAATTTGGCTTTCTGACTTTCTTACATGCACTTCTAAGCAGTTTCTCTGCCTCGGTTGGCCTGGTGTGTGTCTCTGTGTGCTTGTTTGCACAGCAGTGTGTGTGTGTGTGTGTGTGTGTGTGTGTGTGTGTGTGTGTGTGTGTGTGTGTGTGTCAAGGTATCATGCTTGGCATTGGTTCATGAATGTCATGCTCCCCACCGCAGTAGGCCATGCTGTATGTACATGTGTGATCCAACTCTTGAAGCAACACTTCAGATGTCACCTTTATACTTGTAATGTTGGGTTTGTCAGGTGTTTTTGCTTGTGACAAGAAAGCACACTTGGCACATCTACTGTCACATAAGCTCCATTTCAACATCAGTCTGCTTCTAAGGTTTTGGCAGCAGTCAGGACATGGTTCCAGTTTTGCCCACTTGTTAGCATCCACCTCCATAGCTAATCTATCAAACAATGCCCCAAATGACATCTTTATTTATTCACTCTTTTGTCTGCCGTATTTTTTACCCCTACTCTATTCAAGGGTATTACTGAGCAACGCCAGATTTCAACTTACACAAAGACCTGTGACTACGAGAGTCTCCATCCATGGAAATGATCCTATTCTACAGGTGAACAGAGGGGTCCCAGCTGAAAGAGTATGGAGCTGTGGGAGCCATGAGGGTGTGGGCAGCACATCTCTGGGACATGCACACGCACCACTGCGGTATTGATCCACCCTTCCCTCAGAAGTTCACAAAGCACTCCCACCCTTTACCAATGCATGTTCCTCCTGTTCTAAGCACAACAGTGATAATAGGTACAATAATGTTAAAGAAGGAATTCAAAGTTTGACATAATCTTTGGGGAACTGGTCCCACAGTTGGGAGCGGATGAGGAGGGCTTGAGTGCATACACGTGCACTACTGTGACATTGTGATCACTAGAAAGTAGTGCCTAAAAAACGATGACTAATTATGTATGCCTTCTGTCATAGAATATCAGAAGATGTGCTAAGCAGGATGACCATGCGCTTTGCTGTTCTGATCTCTATCACAGGTCTTAATGGTATCGCTCTCCCATTTTAATTTTTCCTTCAGGCAGCAGGTTTACTTTCCCTGTGACTAAGCTTCTAGATTCTCTGCCTGTTGACTCAGCAGTTAAGTGCATTAATTCCTCGTCTTCCTGACTCATTTGGTATTCAAGCGGACAGAAAACAAGGCTTTCCTCTGGCTGCCTAATGCCACATAAATCTGTAAGCAAACACATTATAAAACATAGTGTGAAACTGTAGTTTTAACAGCTCCATAACAACTCTGGCAGCCATTTTGAAACTCTCATGAAGTGCTTGGAGAGCATATACATAAATTCATGAAAGCATCATGGCACAGCCAAGTCACTGAGAGCAACTGGCAAGCTGAATGTTTTCTCTTCTTCACAGAGACAGAGATGGGGCACAGGAGTGTGGAATGAATTAAATAAAATGGACCTATTTGCATCGAGTGAGAGGAGACTGAGCGCTTTCCTGTAGACTGGGTGAGTGAAAGTTCGAGAGCAGAGTCTCTTTCCCTGGAAAGAAAGTCTTTGGACAAGCAGAGGGGCAATGATCAGAGGGGTTCATGGTGTCCAGCCGCAGAATGGAGCAAAGAGGGATGGAGGATTTTTGGTAGGCCCTCTCTCTCTTTCTCAAACCCAAGATTATGTACTCTTTTTTTAACCTGGGGTCAGAAAATGGGGTTAACAGACAGATCAAATTGACAGTAAGAGAGAACAAATTGAAAAAGTGATAGATATAGGGATGAAAGACAGACAGAGAGAGATAGAGAGAGAGAGAGAGAGAGAGAGAGAGAGAGAGAGAGAGAGAGAGAGAGAGAGAGAGAGAGAGAGAGAGACAGACAGACAAACTAAGAGCGAGATAAAGGGAGAGACAGCAGACTCCACTGGGCAGGCCCTGAGTGTCAACCCCACGCAGCGAGCCCTGTGGGTTGTTAGTGAAGCCCCCCACTGGTCCGTAAGTGTGAGGGAGGGGTGAGAGCAGACCGCTCTGTCCTCTGGGAGCTGTGGCTCACAGTCTGCAGCACTCTCAGTGCTTAAAACCTGCAGAGTGGAAACTGACTATGGATTATTGAGGGAAACCACAAAGCACTTCAGCTGCCCCCACATTCACACTCTCCTCATGGGAAGGAACATGAGGAGTGGGAGAGGTGGGATGTGCAACATCATTATCACCCTCTCGCTGTTGGAAGGAACACAGGTGGAACGGGAAAAGTAGGAGTTTCTAGCGTGCTCTCGAAAGACACGGTGAGAAAAGCTGTTAACTGTACACCAACTGTAACTTGTTGAAGTGTGTGCTACTCAGGAACTGAATGGAAACATGGCCTTGTATGCTCTTCAATATAGCTGACAGGTTTGCTATAGCTGACATACATCAATTTAGTTCAGCTGTGGCCACTGGCCATATGCTCTCCAACCCTATACCCTATTCCATTCTCCCTTTTTCCTTGCACTCTTTCATTTCTACGTTCACTGGTAACTGCCTTCTTGCTTTATTTTCTTTTGATACAGTAATTATCAGTAAAAATATGAAATGTGTTCTCATATATACAACATTATAATAGTACATATAGGGTCCAGTATAAAAAATACCACATTATTCTAAATTGGATATTCCATTAGAGAGTCAAATTGACTGTACGTGTCACTTAAACATTGGTACAAGTGACAGCGCAAGAACTTAAAGAATTTCTCATCGTTTTCACAAACTGCACAGCTATGACTGGTAACAAGCATTGAGCTGGTAGGATATAGATGGAAACTGTTAGTTTGTTAATGAGAAAGTATTTTCATCATGTGAGTAACATAGCATGTCAGGAAAAGCATGACGTTTTGCCCTCCAGGGACGAAACACAGACTTGTTCTGTAGGAGAGAACAACATCTAAATGAGAAATGTTGAATTGCATCAGTCAGGGGCATTGGTATTCTGACAGGCAGGTCCAACCGAGTGAAAAGTAAAAACCTAAAGCCTGAAATGTTCAAGTGAATCACCTGTCAATCACTCTAGTTGGGTACGTCTGTTGAATTTCCATGAGTTAAGATCCCAATTTATAACAACAATGTGCCAAAGCAAAGGCATCATAATACATTAAGCACCATTTGTTGATGGTCTCATATATTGTCAATTTGCATCTTTACTTTAGAGTGACTCATAACATCATTAAGTGGTAGAACAAGTCTTACACCCAAAAAGAAGATGTAATTTGGTATAATGGATCACTAACTATCAAAGCTCTGCTTCACAAAGAGTGCATAAACATAGAATAAACATGAGGCAAACTCTTCCTTGTTTGCCATTGCAGAATGGTGCAAACTGACACATGTCAAATGCGGAATAGATTTCAATTCAGCAGATTTGTTTATTTGACCGAAACAGGGTTGCAGAAAACACATTTATCTTGTGTTTTTATCGTTCCCTCCTCCCACCTTTGCTCTTCCTGCATCATCTGCTGACACTGATGATTTCTAAGTGTAAGTGTCTCACTTCTCTCCCTCTCTGTATGTCATAATCACTGATCTTTATGATCACTTTGCCCTCTTTGCCCTTTAAAGATGCCATGTGTAATGAGGGCTCTGGAGAAACTGTGTGAGTGGGTTATTTGTCTATTCAGTCAAGTTCACACATCCTACGCATTCACTCATACACCCAGACTCCTTACATCTACTGATCAGTGTCTGTCTGCCTCACAAGGTCACTGTGGGGATTGAGCTGGATAAATGTGAGCAGATGTTTAATTCACCAATACTCAAACTTCGGGTTTTTCTGTCACATGGCTGCTGATAAAAATTACTTTTGACCATCAAAATTATGGCAATGATCAAAGTTTGATCTACAGTAATATCACATTTGTAATTTTAGCCTACATCATCATTTTGTATTTTTATTTATTTAGCCTACATTGAGAAAAACAAAATTCTTAAGCCAAATTCTCGTGCTCTGTGGGGAGTTATTTGCCACCGCTAGGTCCATAAACAATAAAAACGTTTTATTGTGTGGTATACACCTGGAACACGCCTGGCACGAGAGCAAAAATCTCTTACAGGAAGTGAGCAATTCATTCAAAACACCCACTTCCGTCAGCCGACCTATGAGCTCTTTGAATTGGTAGCACATGTTTCTCCACTGTTTTCGTCGGCATTAATATGGCAGCATCCATGGCATCCCAGGCTGTAGTGAAAGCACTGCGTCAAACATCCTCCAAACACAGACTATTTGACAAATTCAAGGTACACATTCTTTTTTAAATATACAAGTTTTGATTCGCATGTCATATCTGCTTGTTCATTTGGTTTCCGTTGGCTGTCATTATAGCAAGCTAGCTAACTACCAGTAGAACCATCTGCTTTCGTTTGACACTTAGTTACATATCAAAGTTAAAACTGTGACGCAACTATATCTAACGTGGACGTTAGGTAACAGTAACAGTTCGTGAACACCCAAACTGTACTGTTGTCTAGTTTGTTTTTATGCTAGCGTTGTAAGACAATATGCATTAATATTGTCCTCTTGGTCAAGTTTAGCGAGCTGAGTACAAAAGTATTGTAGCTACCTTGCTAGCTGCATACTTGGTTTACTTTTAATCTCTTGGATTGACTAATTTCTGTTTATACAATCTGTGAGTCTAACTAGAGTGCTGCTCCAGCTAGTAAACTACCACCAGTCAGTGCTGTATAGTGTTGTGACAGTTGGAAATGACTGTACTCAGTGCTCCTTTGCATGATTGGTAAATGCCATTGCACAGAAATCTGGAAGCTATGAAAGACAGGGGACTTTGGCCTTGTTCTGCTTTGCGTTTCCATCTCTAGATAGCGTGTTAATCGTGTCAAGGACAATGGTTTGCAGAGGCTCAAAAGTCTTAGCAAGGCCAATAGTGAAGTTTGGCTATAATTTCCTCAACTGTTTTTAGGACAAACTCTGTTGTCCTAAAAATGAAGGTTCACTGACATACTTAGTGACAAGTAAGGGAGC
The DNA here is from genome assembly GCF_021917145.1 of Hypomesus transpacificus. NCBI lineage: Eukaryota > Metazoa > Chordata > Actinopteri > Osmeriformes > Osmeridae > Hypomesus > Hypomesus transpacificus. Next base: position 5,542,337 of record NC_061068.1, on the reverse strand, counting down.
ATCAATGTTAACATGTTATTCAAGTAGGTAAATCATATACTTTTTCCTGTTAAAGTGCAGACATGAAACCCTTGAACCCAACTGAGTAGTAGGATTTTAGCTTGCTGATAATGGCCCCGAGGACAAAACGCAACTCGCTGAACGACTGAGTAAAGGTCACAAGCTCACTGCAGCAGCTGAAACTATCCTCCCATGCAATGTTTTTTTTTAGCATTTTTATTATTCAGTTGCATCAAAAGGTTTTCAAGTTAATTAAGAAACATCTTTTTTATAATCATAGACTACCATTTCACTTATACAACATGGCAAACATTCCGGCAGTACTACTTGATCTTGTTGAACTGACTAAATAAATCATTGGCAGCAGAAAATATCAATATAATCAAGGGCTGTCTATCTGTTGATAGTCAAAACACATACCTTGTTTTGAAGAGATACAGAATGTCTGTGTGTTGTTGGACTTCAGGTTGTGAGACTACTGTGTGTATTGTTCTTGTGCAAGATGATCTGCACAGTTTAGGCAAAAGTTAAACGTTTCTGGTTGTAACAACGTATAAAAAAAAAAACTAGCCTTGTTACTTCTCAGAATAATTTCTCAAATAAGGACCGCCCACGAAGCAAGTTTTTAAAATTCTACATAATTAATGGGTTGCACTATGATCCCTTACGTAACACAATCACCTGCGGTCTGCATAGACCCCCTAGTATGGTAGATAGTCCAGAGTGCTTACAAAGCATATTTTCTCATCTGGATGGTATAATAAGACTGTAGTTGCTAGGGACTAGCTTTTAGAGAGTTCAGATAATGAGAAAGCACACAGTGCCAAGTTATATTAGGCAGCACACATCTTTATTTAAAATATCTTCTCTGGAGTTTTTTTGTTGTTGACATTTTTATCTAAAGATGATGGATGCATATGAGATTAAAGTGTTACAGAAGTAGCCTTTTGGTTAGCCTAAGGGTTCACCTCTTGATATAAAACACATGGTGTAGCGTTGAATTTTTGCAGGTTTAGTGTTGTAACTTAGCAATGCTCTTTCTTTTGAATTACCGTATGTTTTATGTCTGCTTATGGGTTTCATCTACATACCATCCTCAGTGCAATCTGCAGAAACCTGGCTGTCTGCCAGTGCTCCAAACAATTCATTGCCTTACTCAGTGACCGAACGCCTTGACTTTTACGCCACCGCTTTGCCCAAGGGGTGAACTGGTACAAAACCTCAAAAATCGTTAAAATTGTATCTTCTCTGGACAAAGCATGTGCTTCTGATACCACCTTCCCGTATTCGTGTTTGTGGCTGCTTCAGACAGTTAGGTCTATATTCATTTTCTGTGGCACATTATCATAGCCTAGTTTGGTTGACAGACACGTATTGTCACAGGTTTGCTCAACAGGGTATTACTTTTGCTACGATTTTGTCAATAGCAATGTGACAAATATTTCAGATGGAAACTGAATGCTGAATGAGGTGCATCATATAATGGAATGTGCTGCTTTATTTCTTCCTAAAGTCAAATCTGTAGAGTTCTTGTCTGCACGGCAAGATAATCCTCAGGGCTGTTTTTCGTCTCACCGCTGTACTGAATTTGTGAATGTTTGCTGCGTTTTTGAAGGTGTCACAGCTCTGTTGCCCCATAGTGCTGCAGCCCTGCGTTGTGGAGGAGGGGGGGGGGGGTGAACGGGAACGGAGGTCTGCTCAATGAGACTCTGTCCTGAATATTTTACTGAGGGGGTGGAGGGCCTGCGCGCTGCGACAACTGCTGCTGGAACTTCAAACGGCGGGCAGCATCCCCATCTGTCTACAGCAAGAACACATTTCCATTTCCTCCCCGCAAGGGATACAGTAGACCAAGTTAGCTCTAACTGGATTTGAATATCGTTTCGCCAAGGTTAATAGTCATTTCTGTAGCTCGTAAGAGATGTTTAGGATTTTTCAATCATTTAGACCGGCTATAATCATTTGGAATATTTGGCAGCTTCGAAAGTGCGGAAGCAGTGACATCAACCTTGGCAATCCTGTTCATTTTTCTGATGTGTGAAGTATTGAGTATTATGCTGCAGTTACTCAAAGAAATGGCAGAATCGAAATGTGTTGAGTTAAAAGAAAAAGGCAAAAATGCTATTTAGTTCTGGAATTTAGCTAGTTGAAGATTAGGACTACCATCATATCAGTGCTTAGCAATGAGCCTTCTCACCTCACCTCGTCTCCCCCACCTGTTATCTTTCCTCTAGACTTGGCACCTGTATACGGGGATTCCTACGATTTTCCTATTAGCTATGCTAATTGCTAAGGTACTATCTGTCAGTGACTCAGCCAGGGTTTGTTTTTCTCATAAGCCTGTCTGCTTGAGATTAGGCCCCACCCAGCCGAAGACTTGCCGACGATGCGAATCACAGTGATCTTAATCCTTGTTCCATGCTCCACTGCTCCTGCCTCCCCTTTTAAGTTGACCACAGCCATGCACCCACAGGCAGGCGTCACCCCTCCCTCCTCCATGCTCTAATGGAGCCTCTTAGCTTCCCCCTCTGTCATGGACAGAGCTCAGGCATGACCTTGGCTTCTGCTCATAACCAACCAGAAATGTGGTGAGGGGTCGGGCCTTTCATTTATTGGATGGGAGGTGCAGGACGTGAGTTAATTCATCACTCGGTGGCAATCCGTCCTCGAGAAATATGGAAATATCCAAATACATGGACTGCCTGTTGGGTTGTAATTTCTTTCAGTGCATAGAGATTGTGTTTACGAACTGTAACTCTTGTTTGGCTAATGAGTTCTGTGTGGTGCTCCACCTGCCTTGATTTGGTTGGTTTGGGCCATTGCATCAGCTCAGGACATCTGCTCCAGGTCATGATGTGGGTCCTGGGTATGACCATGGGTTACAGTCAGAAAGGCAGTCGACAGCTAGAGAAGCAGAGACGCCATACTGGGGATGTGCCATTAGCAAATTGAACCAACTTAAAGTTTTAAATGAAGCCATCAGATGAAACCGTTCAGACGGGGGAGGCGCATAAGGGTATCAGACATGTGAAGAAGCGTTGAACGCAAGTTCTGTCAACAACTTCCAAATACTTCATTAATTGAAAGGAGCAGAATGTCTGGTTTTGTCCAGAATTACTGGAACTTTAATTTTAATAACAACCTAAATGTTTCATGGTGCATACTAGTGCTACTTTGGATGTATTATGCTTGTGGAGATTTACAGATGATTCACATTGGCCTGTTTGTGTTGCAAATTTAAATCAATTCTGCCTTTTTGCTTCCCATATCCTTAAGTGTGTGTGTCACCTCTATCACTGCTAACTATGCAGCAGCTGTCTAATTACAATGCAGCCTATCTTTATGAGTCAAGACCAAGTAGCAAACGGCCTCCTCATTAGTGGAAAACATTTTACTGCAGTCAGGATGGCAATGATTTTTATCTCGGAGTGTGCCAGTCTATGATTCTGGCTCAGCTTGTGTAGGCCTAAGTGGACACGGATTAAGGTCCTCTTTAAACTCTGGCCGGATGGTTAGCTAAATGGAAGGAGAAAGAGGCATGAGTTCAGAACCTGAATGGGAACAAATCAATTAGGTACAATCGGTGAACTGGCAATGTGTTAATTTCTTAAACATTTGATAATACCCCTTAAGGAGCAACCCGCTTAATTAACTCTGAGGCCGTTCGTCGGTGCTAATTAGGTGGAGTCATTTCAAAGGGGTTAGGGCCTGGCTATGACTAGTAATGAGGATTTTAACCCTTTGAGACACATGGGGACGATACACCATTAAGAGCTATTCAGACTTCTCTGGAAGCTGATGGGCTTTTATGTAATTGGGGTGAAGTTCAGACCTACAGACAATTTATCTGTTAAGGTGTTTGGTAAATATATAAAATGACCGAATGTGCTAGGCTAAGTGGAGATTTGTTGCATAACTTGCCCAAATCAAATCTAATCAAATTTATTTGTATAGCCCTTTTTACACGCAAGCATGTCACAGAGGGCTTCACATGCGCCCATAGAACTGCCCCTCAACCAACCTAAACCTAGGTTGGTTGAGGGGCAGCCTAGCTTTTAGCATCATTCCCAATCGAAGAGATATTGAGAAAGTAGAGTATCTTTTCAAAAGACAGTTTTTTAACAGCATTTATTGATTGTTGTCCAATAAGCTTCTCCTCCTCCTCCCAAAGCAAGGCCTAGTTTATACAGATTTGTGCATAACCCTTCATGAATACACCTGTTTACAGGGAATTTCCCTGTTGTTGGAGAGCATCTGTATTTTCAAGTTATTTGCTATGACTGACGAATCAATTCTGCATGTGAGGGGTGAATGAGCGATGAAGTTGGCTTCTGTCTCGGTCTTCTACGAGCTATTGATTTTTTCCTCTGCCGTTTTGCATGGTTCCTTTACTTCATCTATCAATGCTCGGTGTTAAATAGGTCAGTGTAACTGTAAGCTCTATCCTCCATAGGTTTATTAGGAATGCCCTTTCCTCAATAAAACCATGGCTTTATGTAGGGGTATCTCCAGATTGTCCAGGCCTGCTTGACAAGGCCAGCATTATTTGACATTGATAAGATGCTTACTAGGCTGTTTGTTGATTAGTGGTAGCAATCCAGACCATGGCAGTAGCTTCTGTCTTACTGAGAGCTGAACACAACTCTCTTTCTGTGTCAATCCTTTGTTTTGTGTTAATGTCACCGCCTGAGTAGCAAAGCAGCCTTGCCCTAAAGTTCTAAGGCCGATCGGTGAAGGTGATAGGCTGCTTTGTAAGCTTGTTCAGTAAATGAAGGCTTATGACTCTAATAAACGTCCCTTGGAATCAGAGAAGCCTATCAGAGTTAAATAAAACGGGGGACATTCTGACATTGAGCCTTCCTTTTAATAATAAATCAAGCTCCTCCAGACTATAATTTGACTCCATAAACCTTGAAAGGGACAAACTGTGAAAGGTGGGTCTTTCTCTGATGGTCACTTTGTACTGCATCTGGGTGTGTCAGTAGGCAAACACTTGGACTACTCATTGACATTGTGTGACCCTATTCCTCCAAAACAGAAACATACTGCGCATGGTAAGCTCTAGTCTGAGCCTCCTGAGAGTAGACCTGATGGTGTTTTTTACCCTGACTTTGCTGAAAGCCATATGGAGGAGAGAAATCTAAGAGATGGGAGGGGGGGGAACGTTCTTCACCCGGTGCATCAGTGACACTGACGGTGCAATGTGATGTAGCTGCTGCCACAGCACTGACTGTCCTCTCCATGTCTTTGTGTACGACACTCTGAGCGTTCTGTGGCCGTATGGCTATGCGAAAAGACAGGCCTTACTCAGCGCTTTCAACTACTTCAACAATAGTTGACTACGAATACTTTTTTTTATCACTTTTGAAGGTAAGAACATGACTGGAGAGGCTAGCTTTTGTTAAAATACTGAGTATCTGATGCTAAAACAGACATTTCCTAGATTAATGTAATCTATACGGTGTTTCCCACAGAATTCGATTATGTTTGTGGTGGTAGGCAGGGGCGGAGCCAGATGTAGTAAACAGGCTTAGCCCAAACCTAGGGGGGTGCTAGTGATAAATCTTGCCTAGGGCACAAAATGTGCTAGGGCCGGTACTGCTTATAAGCCAAGTCTGTGAGGGTGGACATTGGGATTGGGCCTAACCGTTCGTAAAATCTGTGTTGATTCTCTGACCGTCTTTTCTGAGGGAAAAAGCCGTTCGTCCCGTGCATTGATTCAGAGCACGGAGAGACTATTCACAGACGGGTGAGAGAGAGAGAGGGAGAGAGAGACCCCCCTTCCCATCTATGCTTTCTCAACATTGGGCTTGTTGATGATGAAGGCACTTCTTAAACCCAACAAGCTTTGTCAGTTGGATGCAAAAAGTGTATTAGTGGCCCAGGTGATGCAGCCTTGTTTTTAAAATAAAAAATAAAGTTGTTTGCCATTACACGCTCTTAACATTCTGTGATGACAGACTTGACATTCAAATCATTCAGCTCACTCCCATGAAAACAGGAATTATGAAATGCTTCAGCATCTTCACACCCTATCTGGAACCCAGTGACAATATCTTTGCAGATACACATGACTGAATACTAAAACCTTCCACTAAACCTAACTGTGGGGGTTTGTGATGGGGACTGTCCTAGAAGGAGGATCCTGTCTGATTGTGTGGCAAGGCTGAAGACAAGGGGGTTTCTTTCTGTAGTCCAGTGATATGCCTGGACTTGGCAGCCCGGTAACTCGGGGTTAGTGCACCCCTTTGGGTGCACAAATCGTCATTAAATGTGTGTTGTTGTTGTGTGTTCTCATTTGTAATGAAGCTCATTTCAAAGTTTTGTAGTGAGAGGAGAGAGGGGAGATGGGTTCACTGATGCATATCCTCAGAGGTTAAGTCTTCCAGTTGTAATTTCCAGGAGCAGAGTTATTGCCTTTTATGTTTTATGACTCTGCCGCAGAGGAACATTCTCAGAATGAATGAGACCTGCTCCCCGTGCTCTCCCTTTTGTCACGCCACTTAATGAAGAATCTAGCTCAGTTCCCTCCCTCCCTCCTAAGAATTGCCTGTGTGTGTTTATGGCTGTCCCTGTGTGAGGATCCTGTGTATGGCAGCAAGCCGGCTGCAGACTGGTATTTAACGTTTCTGGCTAGGTTGCCTCCTGAGCGCTGATGAAGATAATTACTGTAGAGTGAAAGTCCCAGGGGACAGCAGCTGCCTGCCTGCCACCACTTACTACTGCCTCCTGGGGCACGCCTGCAGCACATCCCTCCGCTGCCACCGCCTCACAGAACTTATGACTTACACAACACTACCAAGGCAGACTACCGCTAGCTACCATCCTGGGACTCCGTACGCTTTCTTAAGAGATTTTGGCGCGAGGACAAGCTCATGGGTTATTTTTATTCCCCAAATAAATATAAGATGAATGTCTCTTTCGTGCAGGTGATGCGCTGCATCCATGCTGCCTTTTGCATTGTCTTGTCAAAGTCTCGACTTGCGTTTGTGAGCTGAGATGAGCAGGAATATCGTAAATGTCTTGTGCTACAGTGGTCTACAGTGTGAACAATCTGCTTTAAAAAAAAAAAAAATTCTGTTACGCCCACGGGGAGATCTAGGCCACGACGCTCCCTATCTCCAAATATTAGGGTTCCTCGATAGCCTCCGTCTCCGGGAGCGAGGGATGCGTGACGACGCGCACATGTTTATGTATATAAGGTGTGTGTTTGTCATTTATCGGGTATCGTCACGTTTTTATGTTTCATAATATGTTAAAGCATGTCGGGCTTCAGGATTGTCTCTTAGAGCTCCGCTGGATACAAGCGTGATTTTTGTTTACGTTTATTGTTCTTTTCTAAGAACACCTAAGTTTGTTTCCTGTCTTGTTTTTGCCGATGGACATCCATTAAAACCACAACCTCCTGCATTCGCATCCGTCTGCTGTCTACACTCAACTCAACTGCATTGTGACAATGTCAAAAGAAGGGAAACTTATGACATAGGGCTAGGAAAACCAGCGTTTCTCTGCCAAATAGAGATGTGCTGCCTGCGACGACCTGTTTTAGTCTAACAGCGCATGAGACGTCACTGTCACTTCAGTGAGTCCAGAATGTATTTTCAGCTTAGTGCGAGCAGAGTGCCTTTAACCATACCTGTCTGCATGTGGCCGCAGTGATACAAAAGGCTGGGTGAGCAGTGGTCCCGTGGTGAAAAGGCAGGCTAATCCAAATGCTATCTGGGAGTGTGTGACAGTTGGAAGTGCTGTATCCGGGTCTCTGCACTGTGTTTTAAAGTGCTGTGGGTGTCTCAGTCCTCTATGGTTTGGCCCAAGGTAACTGTCAGTGCCTGAAGGGATGCCTGTAGCCCCATTTCCCATTCAGAAGCTGTTATTTTCCCAGCTTTTTCTTATCTCTCCTCCCCTTTCCATCCCTCTGCATACTCTTTGACAGAATAGCAATCTTTGATGGGCCTGAACTAAGTGTAACCTGCCACCTCTTCTCCAACTGTTTAGTAGGTATGGCTGTGGAACCAGTCTGGTGCTTCAACGTTAAGGAGCATTAACTTCCCGTCTCTCCCAAACTGTGGCAGTGCTGTCAGTTCAGATTCATGTGGACTCACTGCCCTGCACCAGGGACTGACTAATTGCTTTCCAAAGAATGCTCCATTTAGCCCAAATATCTTGACATTGGTGGTGGTAGTGTTTCAGGATTGCCTTTGAAACAGGTGGGTTCGGACCCTTCCCTGTGGCCTGGGCTGGTGGCATTCTACCTGTCAGTCAAGTGCTACATCATGGGGCTCACCTGCCCTCCCCTCACCCCACAACACAACCAGCAGTGTTCAGTCTACAAGGTGATTGAGGCGTAGAGTGAACAGGGACTTACAGAGCAGCCCAGAGATAACCCCTGGCTGGTCCAATAGGCACACAAACAGGGGAACTTGTTCCTGCTGGCCTTGGAGCTGTAGGATATGTTCTGCTAAAGTGAAGTGGACAAGTGGGTTCAGAAAGGAGGGAGGGGAGGATACTCTGTGGTGCAGTTTAAGGAGAAGAGAATGATGCACACACACACACACACACACAGACACACACACACTTGCTTATTCTATGTGAAACTCTGTTGTATGTGTCTTATTGCTATGTTGTATCTTGGCCAGGTCGCAGTTGTAAATGAAAACTTGTTCTCAACTAGCCTACCTGGCTAAATAAAGATGAAATTTAAAAATAAATTAAACACACACACTCACACACGCATGGACATACAGCACAACCCATAGAATGCCCCCTCGCCTGGTAGCACCCATCTGTACCAGGTGGACATTAGGACCCAGGAGCACTCCTCTGAAAGGGAGAATGCCCCCTCACCCTCAAAACACCAATTTACAATCCTCAATGGGAAATTCATGTTTTTTGTGTTTCTTGCCCAACTCACAACGAGGTCAAGTCTCTTGTCTTTTCCTCTGAATAGCTTGAACGTCTTAATACTGTGCTCAGGAGGAGAGAAAACGGCATTTCAGTGGAAGCCATGCTGAAGAAATTCATTTTAAATGCTTAATGTGGGGCTATTTTAATTTCTGCCCTGCCATTGAACTCCCCCAGACTCCCAAGAGACATGCAGGTTCTAAACGTTGCCTGGCGTGGGGCACTGTTTAGGAAAGCTCCAGTCATGCACTGGGAAACCTCAGAGAACTGAACATGTTCATCAAAACATGGTCTTTCCACAGGGCCATAGGACAAACTCAGGCCAAACAACATTACTCACTGATGGCCTTCATTACTGTATTCACTAGTGCGAGAGAGAGAGAGGTCCAATCTGTACAAGAAGTCTCTCCCCTTTCTGAGAAAGCAGGGCATTTAGGTTCTAATGAAGTCTCTAGTGCTGAGTGAGTTGGAGGTGCCTGTTATGGGAAAGCATGCTAAACAGGCTGACGGACTGTTTCCAACATTAGTGGATAACCACACAATGCATCCCACTGTGTGTTGAACCATCAGAGATGCGCAAGCATTCTGGATTACGAGGAATATTTCCTTCTAAGAAGGACTACACCAATGGAGGTGTGGCCTGGAGGTAGGCACAACATATCACTGATTATTACTCATTCATGGATAACTGCCACGCATGCATTTATTAGGAAAGTTTTTATATGTTGGCCTCTCCTCAGCGCCGGGGGGTTAAACAGGGTCAGAGTTCCCAGTCCTTGATGACAATGAGCTGCGCTACATTTCCTCATCCTCCCTCTCTCTTCTCTCCTCCTCATGAATGATGGAGAGCCTCCCTGCTCCGTTTGAAAGGCACGTTGTGGCCTTGTCAAGACCCTGGCGCCCCCAAGTCAGACTGCAGCCCCCACCGCCCCCGCTCCCTATCTGCCCTCCCTCCCTCCCCCCAGCCCCCCTTCTCATGTCAACATTCATATTTAAAAAGGGGACGTCTGCAACAGGACTTGTTGGAACAGCTCCTCAGTCTTAGTTGCACTTGAAGACGTTTGCCTTCATTATTCATAGTCGGGGGAGGGGAGGGGGGGAGTGGAGGGGGGGGGGGGGTGGGAGTGGATCTGAGTGGGATTAAGGTGGCTGGTGTCACACAGGCCCTTTTATGTGGTGTTGTTGTAAGTAACTAGAATGTCTTTTAATTGACACAAATTACCTCTTTAAGTCGTAAGAAATATGATTGTTCACAGGCTCACCCCGCTATATGTTGTACAGCGCTGAAGCTGACTTAATCTTCTTATGAGGACACGTCACAAGAGTAACAGTCCAGCCAAGAAATCTCCAGCCTATTGAAGTGAGACACAATTAAGAAGGACAGCACCCCAGGAGATGAGAATACATGAGGACTGTTGGCTTAATTATTTTGTATTAATTCCTGTTCAGGCTGTGTTCCCCTGTCTGGATCTGCATTGTGCTCCTACATCAGTGTTTCAGTATTCCACCTCAAAGGCTTTCTAATCTTTGACAGATGAGCTCAACACAGACCCACTTCTTTATATATATATATATTTTTTTTCTTCATCTCGAGTGATAGCTGAGGGGAAAACCAACCTTGAACCCTGCTATTTACTTTGCATTCCCTGCTTCCTTTATGGTGATGGCTTTGTTTTCCTTAACGATGTCAGTATGCACTGTGAACGCTCACACTGGAGGTAATAGGCCCACCTGACTGCACAGGGAGAGTCTAACCTTAACACAGGCACTGCACATTAAAACCAAATGTCTTTTTAATAGTGGCAACAGCTGGAGCTGACAGCCACTGTGTCCGCTGACTGAGCAAACAGCTTTAAAGCAGACTGCTGTAGGCCTGTCTGACTGGAGCTCATTACTGCCAAAGCAAAGTGTGGAGGAGAACGAGGGAGAGGAAATGAAGCCGGAGAACGACAAACTGAAATAGATCTGTCCTGACAGCTTTTATTTAGGTCCAGGTCCTACCACATGCATTTCTTCATCCCCAAATTCTTTAGGAACAAGTTCTTTATTTTTTCTTCTTCTTTGGTCTTTGTATAACCTATCCCCCCCCCCCCCTCCCCCTCCAGTGTGCGAGGCTGAGCTCCAGACGATGGCTCAACCTGCAGGAGTACCAGAGCAAGAAGCTGATGCAGGAGAGCGGGGTGACTGTCCAGCGCTTCTACGTGGCAGACACAGCCTCCGAGGCTCTGGAGGCTGCCAAGAGGCTGGGTGAGTACCGGACACCGGCCATGTGAGCGTGCTCAGTAGATATATGTCAATGTTTATAGCTAATTTGCTGTCCCTAGTTCTGTGATCGTAGCAATGCTCCACCCCCACATAACAGCTGTGGCTGGGCCTAATCCTGGCTGAAATGTTATCGAGTGTAATCAAGTGTTTATATGGTTTGTTTGGGGGGGGGGCGGTCTTGTGACCATGCCCGTCTCATTTCTCATTACTCCACTCAACCACATGACTATGTTTCACACTCTTTCCATTTCACTTTCCCTCTCTGCTTCTGTTTCCCCCTGTGATGTAATTGTAGCCATGCTCGTGCGCGCACGTACACAGTACACACACAGTGATCCTCGTGTTCCGCGCACGTACACAGTACACACACAGTGATCCTCGTGTTCCGCGCACGTACACAGTACACACACAGTGATCCTCGTGTTCCAACACATACCTCAGCCTTATATTTTATTCAGTGCTCTCACAACAACCATCTCTGCCTGGTGGAATCCTTCTTGTTGCCCAATGAGATGCTGGGCTCTGAGGGGCTGCCGGCTGGGTGTTGCACTCGGTGCCCTGGCCCTGATGCTGGCCAAGATAAACTGAGGAGGATGGGGTGATGCACTGTCTCTCGGTGACAGTCCTGCTTGTGACAGAAGGCTGGCCACGGCTCAGGCCACACTTCCAGTCCTCCACAGACTCCCCTCTACCCTCAGCCTGTGGATGCTCTTATATCTGCTTATCTGCACGAGTTCACAAAACGGGACTTGCTGTCTTGTTGTGGAAATATCTGTGCGTGGCAAAGTTCTGTACTGCTGATTGCTCAATATGAAACTAGTGATTGCTCAGTTTGATAGCGAGAGGCCCTGACAATGCCTTATTTGTCTATGCCTGTGCTTGGCTTGCTCTGTCCAGTCATGCCGTTGAGAGATGGGGCGGGAGAAAGGGAGAAAAGGATGTCGCTTTTAAAATGTCATCCAGAGCCAACACTGAGTTGCCCTGTAGGTCCCTGTAGGGGCAGGAGAGAGGCAGGAGAGAGGCAGGAGAGAGGCAGGAGAGAGGCAGGAGAGAGGCAGGAGAGAGGCAGGAGAGAGGCAGGAGAGAGGCAGGAGAGAGGCAGGCTGGCTGAGGCTAAGCGCTTCGTCTGGAACGCCTATGGAAAGAACCAGGACTGCTGCCGCTCCAAAGGGGGGGTGGAGGTGACCAAGCGGGACTCAAATGGATTTATGTGTGATGCTGATATACCACTGCGATCCCTCCGTCCCTTCCACACACACACACACACACACACACACACGTTCGCACACATACTTCCTCTGCTGGGCTCAGTTAACCGTGAAGCTGACAGCTCAATTGGTGCTGGGGGTTCTACAGGTTCATTCTACACACCAGCACAGCCGAGCAGAGTCTCCAAGTAGAGGCTGATTGATTAGACCATTAACACTCGGGAGAAGTAACTTTGAGGGGCTTTTTTTTTATCTGAAGCATCAACTGGCTTCAATCAATCCCACGGCCTTTTGTTTTTTTTGCTTGATTCAACTGCGGTAGAGAGTAATATCATCACAGATGGCCGATTCCTAACTAGCCAATCTCTCATATAAAGTGGAGCCACTTAATGGCCCCCATACAGAGAGTGTTGAGTGCCAGGCGCTTAAAAGGCCTGTTTGTTTGTCTGTGTGAGGGACAGACAGCTTCTCGCCTGCGCCGAGCTAATGACCCAGTGACACCTGTCCGATGCCGTCTGTGTGTGCGGGGAGAACAGAGGCTTCCCAACACCCCCTGCTGAGCCAGAGGATGTAACTAACTGTCCCACTGACAGTGTGTCTTGCTCTTTCTGTCTCCATGTCTCTGGCTCTCTTTCTCTCATACTTTTAAGCCGCATGTCTTTCGAGGCTTTAACTCGCTGTTTTGCCATTTAGAGTTTGAGTGGCTTCAAGTCATACAGGAGACACCTTCTGATTGGGAAAATACAGTGCACACTTTCACAGATTCTCATAAGTGTCTCAATGAGTCAGACAGAAGGGTTGTCATGGCGTGGTAAATATGGCACCTCATGCAGCTTAAGCAATGCATCACCTGGTGATGTTTGTCATTTGAAAGCTTGTTTGGCTCATGTCGTCATATGAATATGAAAGAGAGTGTCATCTTTTGGCAGCTTCAATAGACGAAATGTCTATCGATAATGATATACAGTGCCACTCTATGGAAGGCTGAGCTATCATTTCCCGCGAATGGAAAAGTGTTTTCCAACAGGCTATATTCAAAAGCTGTGCAGGATTTGATATCTTGCCATTTTTTAGATATGATCGTACGTCACGCAATAAATATAGATTTGTTTGTATACCTCCTTTTCTTGATCTACACACACACACACACCTGTTTCCGACAGCCAATGAGCATGTGATTAAACAGTCCACTTTTTATATATCCACCATGTTGACAGATGCGTCATTGAGTAAATCTTGATGGATTTTCCTTCAGAATTGTAAAATAAAACTAGACGCCTAGTTTAGACACCTCATGGGCTGCTTGGCTCCAGTCCCCAGAGCAATGATCAACAAACCAGAGATTGAAGTAGAACATGGTGTGATTTATATCCCCCCCAAATTGTTTAATGAATGAGACATGTATGTGTACGCACACCAACATACAGTATTACTTTTTGCACCAATCATAAATTCCAGCTCGGTTTCATTGTGGGGAGAAGTGCAGCCTAATGCTGTGTTCACACCGAACGCAAAGCAAAATATTTGCACGGCCATCAATCAATGCAAACACACACATTTGCGCAAATGAAAGTTTTCAACTCAAGCGAAAAATGTGTGTGACGCTGTGTCGGAAAAGTTGATCAATGAAGAGATGTCAATGACGTTTTAGAAGAAATGGAGTACAAGAGTATTGTAGCTGTCTGTGGACATCCTCTGTCAAACGACATTACTTTGTGTTTGTATATGGTAGTCATTTCGGACATGGTTGACGCGGGGCATCCCGTTGTCCTGGGGACAATGAATGGATGTCTTGGACTGTTCAACACAGACTGTGGGATGACAGCGGGACGATAGACCATAACAAAATAAAATGCATACACCAGTGGTTCAACACCTTAAACACAAGGCATGTGAAACATATCATCACATTTAGCTCAATCTTAAAATTCCATAAACTCTGAACAATTTATTCACATTACAGGTGCTGCTGTGTGTTATATTCTGCTCTGCGGTACGTGGTTTGAAAATATTTTTTTAAACGTTGAACCTTTCAAAACTTTTTATAAACTTTGTTTCCACACACAGTGAATGGAGAGGGGAGAGGAAGACGAGGAAGACGGAGAATCCTAAAAATGAGTAGAAGCAGAACAGAGCACAATAGAGTATAGTAGAGTGTAGTAGAGTCCTCATCAAGTACTCATAAATCTCACATATATTTTCAACCGTAAAAAAGTAGAATTTTTTTTCTTCAAAAGTTTTTTCAAACCTGTAGAAACTTTGACAACAGCCACACCAAGAATTGTGTCAGCCCCATCATGAATCAACCAGGAAAATTGTGTATTCTATTGTGTATGCATTCACATTGAAATTCAGACTGATTTGAGCCCCACGACTGTCTGGATTACTTTAAATACTGTTGCAAATAACTTAGACCCATGTCAATGCAAAAAAACAATAATTTACATTTTGACAGATCAAGTATAGTTTGGAACAGTTAATTTTGCTCTTCGGGACTGTCCTGAGGCAGTGAGGGGAAAAAAGTTAGTTGCGAGCCCTGGGTTAACGAAAATAAAACGGTTGGCTCCTAGCAATTCGCGCAAATAAACACAAATCAACGGCAAGCAAAACATTTCTTCATTCGTACGAATAATTTGCTTCACTTTCAGTGTGAACACAGCATAAGCTATACATCTTAATTCGGCACTGCATAGATTATTTTTTGACATTTTATCTACATCTGTATTCATCATAAATCTGATGTGTATGTGAGGTGTGGGGTGACTCCTCATTGATAGATTGTATTGTCCTCTGAGAGAAAAAAGTGTCTGCCATGTGCATAGGGTCTATGTAGTTTGGTCTTTATCAAAAGGTCTAGGGCAGGGGTGTCGAACTCCGGTCCTCGAGGGCCGCTGTCCTGCATGTTTTAGATGTTTCCCTGCTCCAACACACCTGATTCAATTAAAAGGGTTGTTATAACGACCATTCATTCGAATCAGGTGAGCTGGATCAGGGAAACATCTAAAACATGCAGGACAGCGGCCCTCGAGGACCGGAGCTCGACACCCCTGGTCTAGGGTGTGGATTGCTGGTAGGATTCCCCACACATCCTGTTCTGTCAGGAGCAGCCCAGATTATATCAGAATACAGCCATCTGTCTCCACTAACGTCATTCCTTCCACTCTAGATCCTGACACCTGTAAGAGCCCTCCAGCACCGTCTCTGCATCTCTTTCTTGCTTTCTCTCTATCTTTCTGCTTTCTCTCTCTCTCTCTCTCTCTCCCTCTCTCTCTCTCTCTCTCTCTCTCTCTCTCTCTCTTTCTGTTAATGTACTTATCTTTCTCTGTCTTTCATCTCACCGCTCCCCACTACTCCTAACAGTTTTACTTTCTTGATTATTCTAAACAGGCAGAGGGGTAAAATCACAATTAACAGAGGTAGGAATCTATTAATTCATTTTCACAGGTCTATGAATATTCAGTGTAAACACACTAGGTTTATGCATGCCAGGTAAATCTCATGTGTGCTTATTAGAAGGGTGCTCAGTGTGATGTCTGTGTGTAGCCTACGAGAAAGACGGCTTGACATTAGCTAAATCTTTGATGAGGCAGGTGTAGTGTGTACATCCTTAAACCCACTCAGCCATTGATGTGGTGATCCAGTTGTCTAGTGTGGTTACTTGACTCTACTGTCGTCACATGGCATGAAACATCTTGTATTCTTACTTAAAGGGAAAGGGAAAGATTCAGGAAGTTACACAGTGAGGTTTGCATCAGTCCTTACATGATGGGCTAGGTCCAGATACACTGTTCCGTGTTTTTATACAGATACAACTTCCATGTTTAAAGAATGAAACGGTTCTGACTAACCTCAGGTTAGTTCCCAGTGTTCTGGAAGCCTGTCTGTTTTCTGAGGTTGGTGATTCTGCTTGCCTCTCTAAAACTCTCTAGAAATACCTTCTCAAGTACCTATTTTGAAGGTAGTGTTTGAACCCTGGATGCACAATGCATCAGTCAATATTACTGAGCCATCTTGGTAACTTTTAAAGATGACAAATGGTTTGTTGGGATCCTAGTGCCTTGGGGGCAGTGATAATATTTCTTGGAATAGTCTGGGGTATGGTACAAAACAAAATGCGGGTTGGCTGGCTGGTAGGCTGGCTGGCTGATTGGGCGTGGAGTTTGGTTTCCACCCTGGGCCAGACTGGGGCTGCCGTGTGACATCAGCTGGAGTGGACCATATGCTTCTCTTTCGACCCACCACTCTGTGGAGCCTGCACCATCTGTCACGTCCCTCTAGCACCACCACAACTTCCATGCCACCCTGCACTCACAGACCCTCGTCAGCCATGCGTGACGCTCGCGTAATCACATCCCTGTTGGTCCATGTTCAACACGTCTGTACAAACCACCAGCATGTTCTCCCTGCATTGTATATTTATTGACACCCTTGTTTTGAAATCATTTCTCCTTCGTGGAGGAAGGCAAAATCTTTTGAAGGCATCTAGCTGCCATGTAGATGTTGTCTGGTGTCAGCTGGTTGGTCCCTCTTGTTTGCTCTGTGGAGAGATAAAAGACTCCGATCTGATAACTTCTCCTTTTTTCAGCGACAGTAGAGCATGTGCTGTTAGGCTTAACTTGGCAGTCCAACTGTGTATGTTTTTGTGAATCCCGAAATGTTTGCCAGTGTGTTTGTCTTCATTTTCTGTTTGCCAATGAATATTCCATTTGTTCCCAGCTTGTGTGTTTGTGTATCTATGTTTTTGTTTGGCCTAACACGCACAATCTTTCATAAAGCTTGCAGCTGCAGCCAGCTACAGTAACCAAACACACCCAAGCCTCTGAATCTTAATAGCATGTGTTTGAGGGAAAAGGCAAAACAACATCCCACCGCTAATACAAAGATCTGTGACTTTATGGATCGTAACGGAGCCTAATTACTAGCTCTGACTTGTTGTTTCTGTGGTAGAACAATTGGAATGTCTCTCAAATGATTGTGTAAATCCATTCAGTGGAGTGTGAGTTGAGTTTCAGGGACCTCACAAGTCAAAATGTAATTTCAGTCTGCTGACGTCTGGATGGTATTGATATCGCGGGTGGCACATTACCGTCACTCACACTTTTTGTCCACTGCTTTGCCGTTGCAGCACTTGTTCAGCCAGAAGGTATGGCACCATTATTTTGGTAATGTTAGCGCTAAATTGCATGTTTTATTAGAGCTCTTCTATGCTCCATTGAGTAGTAAATTTGTAAGTAGGTATACAATGTTTCATCTCTTTCTCTCTGCAGTGCATTTTGTCCTTGTTTTGAAGTCCCAACATCTGGCCTGTTGTGCCCAGTGAGGCCCAGCCCCATTCTGTATGTCTGCTATTGAGGCCTTCTCCTGGGCATAACACATGCTGATTAGGAACCATGCCTGGATCGTTTCCTACAACACTAGAAACACAGAGGAAAAACTGGAGTAGTTGAGCCCATCTTGCGTGCTTTTCTAGCACCACAAAGCCTTCATGTTGACTGAAGTGTCAGACCCATTTTCCAACCGTCCGATTCAGGATAAGTTTGAAAACGAGGGCAGGAAGACCTGCTTCTCGCTCTTCAGGGTGGGCCAAGTTCTCCCAACGCCACCCTCCTCCCGAGGCACCCTCTCTCCGCCAACACTGCCTCATGCTTCTCAACACTTCAAGCGTTGATAAGCCCACTTTCATCTCCCCATCCAGAAAACAAGCCAAGGCCGCCTCTGAGAAGTGCTGACAGTGGCAGTTAGCTCTGAGAGCCGCCCGAGTGTTGGCTCACTCAGGACCACTCCTCGTCTGCCTGAGCCAGAGATGTGGAGGGGATAAGAGGAGCTCCTGAAGCCATGTGGGGCTCAGCTGTAGCAAAGGCTGCCTCTCATAGCTGCTGGGAGTAGGCAAGAGTGGGGCGGTGCACCAGCTGCTGTCACAATGGTGGAAATTAAATGGATCCTTGATCTTCAAGGATACTTTCCCCATGTCCTCTGCATTGTTCTGGGTAGAACATGACTGACAACAGGGCAATTCTGTATACAGATCATTTCTGTTGAATTGTTTGGTTTGTCTCAATGTGTTTAGAAGAAAATACACTCTGATGTTGGAGCCATGTGAAGTTTTTGCCTACATAATTGGCAATCCTGGGGGACTTGTATAACAGAGCAGTTGAGATATTCCTGAACTTCTGTTAGCATCCAGTTCTGTCTAAACAAGTTGAGAAACTTCTGAGATGTTTATTGCTCCAAGAAAAATTGAAAAGGAGGGAGAGTGAGCGAGGGAGTAAGGCAGGCGTGCAGGCAGGTGGGGGAGTGAGAGGGGTGTTTTGATTGACATGGACGTTGACAGCTGGTAAAGTACTCTCTCCTCAGGGTCTACTGTGACAGTCTTGGTTTTGGGTCACAGACAGCGTGCACCCAACTCTCCAACTGTCCCGAGACTTAGATGGGACTTCCCTGCACGGGGAAACGTGTGTATGTGGGATTCCTTTCCTACATTGACAGAGATTGTTATATTTCATCAGTAAGAATGTGACATGGAAGCTAAGGAACTCCTTCTGTCTCTTTTATAATGACCTAGAACAAGTAAAAACATGTTCTGTCCCTGAGAACCGTGGTGTTGTTGTTGACATGTTTAGGGATGCCTTACTCGAACCATCAGTGTCCTACAGAGGTTTGTCCCCAACACCCCCCCCCCCCTGTCCTCTCTCTCTCTCTCTGTTTCTCCTTACCTGTCTATGTCTATCATACACAGTATATCAGTGTCCTTTTTTTGTGTCTCCATCAGAAAGAAGGTGAATAAATGGGAGCAGCCCGTTTGTGTGGAGAGCGGCAGGTATCTCTGCCACGCTGCCCTTCTCCCAGCATGCCTCTGGGTGATGGACAGACTGACTCTGGCCCCCCAGAGGACCGACCTGTCACACAGAAAGACGGATGGTGTGAGGAGTTTTCTTGGCACCGTTACCTGCCAAGAAGACATGCTCCCGGGGAGAACAAACTGAGGACGGGGCCGGAAAGAGACTCATTTAAGCACAAGGTCATTAACACAGACAGGATGGGGTATGATGGCCACAGGAATAAATATGCAGAGTTATCTCGCACTGGCATGCACCTTTTGGACAGCCGTGTCTCTGGGTATGCATACAAACACAGGCAACATGACTGTATCTCTCTAGCTGTATTTTTGTGTAGCAATGCTAGGCATCCTCTCTCTCTCTCATTCTCACTCTCACTTGCCGCTTTCGCTCTCTCTTTCTAAGCTTTCAGTTTGCCGCCATCATAGTTGAGCTTCTTGGGTCACACCAGTATGAGGAAAGCTGCTGCTAAAATGAGTCTGAACAGCTGTAAATAGGCTTTCGTGGCGAAAGACTGTCTCTCAAAGAGCTGATTTCTCTAAGCAGCTTATAGTATTTCCACCTCCTCATTACACTGCTTAACCTATTCATGTTGTGGGGTGATACGCGGTATTATGACTCCACTATTCACCATCGTATCAGCACACTAATAGGCTCCTTGGAATAATGTGTATTGTGATCCTCAAACTTCACTGGAATAGAACATGCTCGGAGACACTAGGACACTCTTGTGTACAGTGGGTCAAATGGTTGAAAGGAAATGAATCACTCCAGTAAACATCATTCATCGTCATTCATCCAGTGTGTTAGGGGAGGCTTGTACACATCCAGGGTATGCCGTTGCTCATCAGTGCTTCCTCAGGCATGGCATGGATGTAGACATGTTTTGGACAAAGAGGTTTTGTTGCATGGAATTATACTGAAGGTTAAGTATTTCAAATCAATCGGATAAAAATCAACCATTCAGTTGCTTTTGTAATGTGAATCTCCCAGAAGTCCTACCATTGTTCGATAACGGTGCCCTTAGAGAGAACATTGTTATGGAAAACTAAACCATATTCACTTAGATGACCATCCAACCCTCCCAGAGCTGCCCCATTATCCTGACCCTCTGCCTGGAGTAAACAGGTGACCGCTGACTCTGGCAGGGCAGGGCCTTCTCGCAGTCTCAGCCCCGGTGACCCAGGATGTCATTAGTGGTCCTGTGTCTGGCGCCAGGTGGACATGGCTGTCTAACGAGGAATCAACTGTCATGCGGACCGTGACGGGTAGACGGATGTGACACAGTGGTCAACCCCCTCCCCCCCCCCCAACCCCCAACCGAGCTTCACAAAGGCAACATCATTAGGCACGGCCACAAAGACAGGCTGAAGACACACAGAGGAGGTGGGTAGAACACAGCGAGGGAGAGCGGAGCTCAGCCGTCAAGATGAAACGAGTCTGACGCGTCTTGGGCCAGGTCTGTTCCTTGGTATATGTTTATCATTAGAAGTTCTGGAATGTCCAGGGGCTGCAGTGGCTGAGAGTTGGTGACCTGTGTTCCTGCACACAGTACAGTATGTCATGTTCTCAACTTCATTATAACAAGCCTACAACCTGCACAGAGAAGTGACAGCAAATGGTTGAATGCTTTTTTTGTTTGTTTGTTTGTGTCAGGTGTTAAGACTATGACCAGAGTAGAATGAATGACTAGTAAACAGATTAGGGTTAGGGTTATCATGCCTCATAAGGTTTATCTTATTTTCACATTATCAAACACTGTAAGATGGGTTAAGACATTTTCATTTGTAAATGACAGTTGGGTAATGCGATATGTCACCTTGCCGTTCTTTTTGACAGGGTTGTGTGTATCCCCAGAACCTAACCCAGCACCTTGTGGCAACAGGTTAGTGTGGAGGTGAGCAGAAGGCCAGACCTGGTCCAATAGCGTACTGAGATGAGCTGACTGACCTGGTTTTTATAGTCTATTGGATGGACAGATAGGGGCTCAATTGACATCATCTCCATGCTATGATGTGAGTTGTAATATCATTAATATGCAGCCAAGTTCTAGGGTTTGTTCTAAACTAAGCCAAGCCTTCTAACAATGAACACGTTGTTTCTCTGTGTACATCAATCCCCACATGTTTTAAGGCCTTCTGGCGCTTCCCGTTCATTCCCAGTTCTGTGTCATCCTCCACAGCATCCGCTGTGAGCTTTTAAAGATGAACACCAATGCATGGATTTTAGAATGTCCTTTATCTTCCGTATGCGTTTCACAGCACTCAGAGGACCAGGCTACCTTCCCTCTTCCACAGCGACTCTGTGTTTGTTTTCTGCCTCCCGAGAGTCGTTTAGTTTGCCACGTTTAGCCGCCACATTACTTGAATTACATCAGGCCCAACGGGAGTCGGGCCTGGTCAGGTTTTTCCGTGCAGAAAGAGAGCCTCGATCTTCCATGGCGCTCCGTGCAGAACCTTTCCCACATCATTAGATCTCTGACGAACGCTAGCACTGCTGCCGTTGAGCCCTGGGCGGCGGCTGTCCATGAGGAGGAGGAGGAGGAGGAGGACTGTTTAGAAAGGGGGACAGACGATGACATGGAGGAGGAGGAGGAGGAGGAAGGTTTGGAAAGGGGACAGAGGGAGAGACTGAGGCAGAAGTAACAGCTGTGATGCTGACTGCCGTCATTGGTAAATACGCTTCCAGTTCATTTGGGCTCATTAAGGGGAAATGAGTTAGCCCGGGGATGGCCATGTTACTCACATTACAGTTGATGCGATGGAAGATGTTGTACAATGTTCAACTCCTCCCCTGTGTCCCCTAGTACGAACGGAAATGGAGAAAAATAAATTCTCATCTTGCCTTTTCACAAAGGCATGATTTAGTTATACATGGATATGGATAGCTGGTTATGCAATAACAACTCCATTTTCCCTTCAGTAGGAGTGTTCCGTGTTCTGTGATTTCTATGTTTGAGGCGAATATACTGTATGCCTGCTCCCTTTAAGCAGGTTCTTGCACTAGTTTACAAGTCACCGACTAGCTCTGGTAGAGAGCTGTCAAAATGCAATGGAGTATGGTCAACAACAATGTACCTCGGATCTCCTGTAAGTTTGAGTACCTGTTGTGAGCACTATATCACCTTTTATCTCCTCAAATCGAACACTGGTAACTTTCAACCCTGCGTCAATGCTCCACAAATGACAGTGAGAACAGCTACTGGCTGCTCAGCACACAAAACATCAAACGCTATCCGGTTGCTTGGGAACTGAACCATAGACCATGCTTTGCTTTCCATAACCATATCTCACCCTTTGTATCAAATTGTTGTCAGGCTTCTAAAACAATATCAGTTGCACCTCCCTGTCTCCTTTTAAACCTAAGAAATACCTTTTAGTTATCAGTTTCCAAGGCTCTTGAAGGCATGTCCTCCATATTAAGCAGTCACAGGGAGGTACTCGCGCTGCAGACACACCTCATTTCACAAGGGATGTAGGAAGCTTTCCCTTACATGGAGCGGTGCCTGGGTACAAAGTCCTCCTACCACTCCTGGTGCTGTTTCCCTTATTAGTGACCAGACCGTGTGTGGGGGGGGGGGGGGGGGGGTGGGGGGGGTGTGTCATTCCCCACGCAACACTGTTGTCTATCAGCTCCGCTCGCTCGCTCCTGTGAACTCGGAGTCTACGCATCACCATGCATCATTATCTGTTGTAAGATCTATGTGGATGACTGGCCTACCAGTGGAGAGATGGAAATAAAGGAAAAAAGATTTGCTAAGAAGCTATGGCAAAGGTCAGGTGTGTGTATAATTACAGGCTATTTTCCAAGAGAGTGCTTTTATTGGATAACTGTTCATTCGTGAACAGGCTTAGGCTTATCCTCCTATGCTGATAAATGTGCCTAATATGTTCCAGCCTATGTTCAGGAACCTAAGTCTGTCAAGGTATTAGTTCCCCGCTGTTATAAATCTGGGCTAAGTATTTGCATTTTGAGTGTGTTATCAGCTCTAGCTAGGCGTACTTGATCACCTTTGTCGTGCAATAGGAATGTATACCTATCCATTACCCATGCATTATGAAGTCTAGGCTGCTTCCCTCCTCCTCTAAAGGCTGTTGGAGTGCAGTCCTTGCAGCCAGCGTGTCTAGTGTGTGTTCAAGACTGCTGTGCATGCTTCTGCCTGATACCCTGGAATGAACAATAGCTTCTGCCAGCTACAAGTGTAGGCCTCCCTATGTCAGTCCATAGTCTTCCTTATCAGTCCCTCCCTACTTCTCCTAATGTAACCTCCCTGTCCCTCTTCCTGTCTGCCTCCTCTTCATCCACTGCCCTATCCCCAGTGTCTCACCCATCCCTGGCTGGCATCACACCTCGCATGACTGCATCTGCCACTGCCCCTTCTTCAGCACTCCCCACCTTCCTCAACCAGTTCTTTAACGGAAGTAATTTCCTCTGTTCAGTTCTGTCCCCCCCCCGTCTCATGCACATGCCCACAGGACATTCTACTTCATCTTGCTTTGAACTCATTTTTAATTTTGTGCACTAGCAGGTTTTTTTTATATTAACACATTTATTCATTTATGATTCTGCACTCTCATTCTCTCTCTCCTCTTTACTCTCTCCCTTCACTCTCTTTCTTTATCCTCCTCTGTCCTTTTCTCCAGACAAATCTCTGCTTGCCCTTAAGAATACACTATTAGTTTAATCTCCGCCACCTTGTCAGAACTTATTTTCTTTGGGTTCCACTACTCGTATCATCAGCCAGCTGGGGTCTGGAGCCTTAACCATGTCTAGCAAGCTCCTGTCTAGACACACCAGTCTGATCTCCTCTCCCTCTCAAGGTCGAGATGTCTTCCCACACGCCTTCAGAGGAATCCCTACAAATGTCCTTCACGACACCACACACACACACACACACACATCCCCATCTGTACACATCAAAATACCCCTCCATTGTGAATGGTTGAATTCCCCGTCTGGATAATAATATTTGGAAGGTACTTCCGAGTCCGACCCCTGCCCAGTGCCCCTGACACTGCATTTGAGTTGCTCTCTCCTCCTGTCTGAGCGGATGCTGTTCTCTCCTCCTGTCTGAGCGGAGGCTGTTCTCTCCTGTCTGAGCGGAGGCTGTTCTCTCCTCCTGTCTGAGCGGAGGCTGTTCTCTCCTCCTGTCTGAGCGGAGGCTGTTCTCTCCTCCTGTCTGAGCGGAGGCTGTTCTCTCCTCCTGTCTGAGCGGAGGCTGTTCTCTCCTCCTGTCTGAGCGGAGGCTGTTCTCTCCTGTCTGAGCGGAGGCTGTTCTCTCCTCCTGTCTGAGCGGAGGCTGTTCTCTCTTCCTGTCTGAGCGGAGGCTGTTCTCTCCTCCTGTCTGAGCGGAGGCTGTTCTCTCTTCCTGTCTGAGCGGAGGCTGTTCTCTCCTCCTGTCTGAGCGGAGGCTGTTCTCTCCTCCTGTCTGAGCGGAGGCTGTTCTCTCCTCCTGTCTGAGCGGAGGCTGTTCTCTCCTCCTGTCTGAGCGGAGGCTGTTCTCTCTTCCTGTCTGAGCGAAGGCTGTTCTCTCCTCCTGTCTGAGCGGAGGCTGTTCTCTCTTCCTGTCTGAGTGGAGGCTGTTCTCTCCTCCTGTCTGATCGGAGGCTGTTCTCTCCTCCTGTCTGAGCGGAGGCTGTTCTCTCCTCCTGTCTGAGCGGAGGCTGTTCTCTCCTCCTGTCAGAGTGAAGGTGTGGGAAGGGGGACAGGATGGACGTCCCTTTGTTGACGTTGTCTACATGGGCTCATCAGGCGCATGTCCTCGTGTTTGTGACAGATGGGGAGGATGAGGCATGATTCACATTGCAACCATCCTGTGGTAGGATCGCTGTGTAATTTAAGATGCTACTGTGAAGAGCCGGATGTTAATGCTGTCCTCCTGTTACTCCGCCTCCCCACCACTCTACCTAAGGGCCACGACGGGGATCCAAGGTTTCAGAGAGCACACTGCTCTCAGCCGGACACTGGGGAACAGAATAGGCCTCCATGATGATGGGATGTTCTGATTGGAGAGGTCTCATTGCTCTCCCTTAACCTGGCTGTCTACCCTCAACTACACGCTATTCTGTCCTCTCTTGCACTTATCCTTCTCTTTTCCTTCTTTTCTCTCTTTCAGAAGCAAAGGAGATAGTTCTCAAGGCCCAGATACTGGCAGGGGGGCGAGGGAAGGGCCTGTTCGATAGTGGCCTTAAAGGTGGAGTGCACTTGACTAAAGAGTGAGTATACCTGGTTCGTGGTTGGCTGTCTCGGGGCTGGGACCAGGATATGGCCTCTCAGGCAGATGACTATGCTTTCCCCCTCTTCAGCTGGAGCTGCAGAGAAAATGACTAGATGGCAGACTTGTCTTATCCTGAGCAAAAAAAGAAAAAATAAGGGTACCCTTAAATCTATTGTAAATGAGCGCTTAATACATTTCATTATATATATATTTTTTTTCTACAATCGGAAGCGTTCTTGGAATGTACTGTTTTGTACTTTCAGTCGTTTAATGGCCACGTTAATGTCATGTTTGTGTACTTATACTTTTGTAACTGTACCTTTTTTTGGCCAATTCTGTTTTCTCTTGGGATGCTCCTTACTTTCTTCATTTAGCTCATCTTGTTTAAACACTCTTAAATGTTGCATTATTACTGAAGGGGAGTCTATTCTATTTGATGCATGGTTTGTCAGATGAAGTTTGCTGTCAGTTTTGCAGCATTTATGTTAGTTAGCGCCTCGTTTATTTTAACCAATCCAATTCTTACCACCTTTAAAGGCATATCCCTGACTGACACTAGGTACATTGTAAAAGTACATTAGTTAGTAAGATCCACCAAGATATTTTGTGGCGAATCTACTTTACAATACAGAGAGCAACAGAAAGGTGTGTGCTTGATTTAGGACAAACAGCCACGACATGCATCATTGTCACCCTACTTAGGAATTTTTGGAATAACGGGTAACTTGGTGAAAGTGAGACATCAGAAGTTTGGCCTCCCCAGACAGTGACATGTGCACACAGTTCATTCTCCTCTCATCTATCACGGGAGTAACACAACCCAAGGCTTCATTTGTATTCTGTTAAAAGGAGAGCGAGATGAGAGGAGGATGAAGAGACGTTAATGCTTTTAACTTTGGAAAGAGGGGCAGACTCATTCAAAGAGAAGTGCAGACATTAACGATTTGCACCAAACAACTCCTTTGCCTGAATGTTAGAACCTGGCAAGAAATGTGCTGAAGCACCTTCTTATTTAAATGAAAATGGTAACAAAAGCTGGAAATAATGAATCTCTTTGTACCTTCCCACACAATTTGTGATGATATTCTCATTTCTTTTCCTCCCCTACTGTGCATAGTCTCTGTTTACAGATGCTTTATAAGAATGTATTGGACTGAACCAATCCCCTCTCTCCTGTAGCCCTTTGGTGGTGGGTGAGCTGGCCAATAAGATGCTTGGCTTTAGTCTGACAACCAAGCAGACACCAAAAGAAGGGGTGAAGGTGAAAACGGTGAGTCACCTCTGTAGTGAAACAGATCTGTTTAGCCTTTGTGTCTTATTCCAAGGTCATTTTAACCGTGTATTGTAGTTTCGTTAAACAGTATTTTTGCAATAGGCTATGTCTAGTCTTATTCCTGTCTTAGTGCTGGGTGGTATGCGACTGTTCATTTATGACGGCTCCCTTTTTCTTAGTTTTATTAATTTTCATTGTAAAAATAATACGTTTGTCAAGGTCTTTAGTCCAAAGTGTTAGTAAACAACTATTTGTGTGTCATTATTAAGATGTAATATTTCTTTCACTCACACGGCAGACCCCTCCTAAAATAAATAATTTAAAAAACACATACCGACAAAACTCATTTCCAGGTAATGAAGCCATGTTGGCCTGTGGCTTGTGTATCTTTCTTTCACTGTTTCCTTCCTCTCTATCTGCCCTCCCTCTCTTCCCCTCTTAGTGATATATTGCCTTGAGCTCCCCATTAACGCTTGCTTTCGTTCCTGCCAGACAGCCACAAAGTTTAGGGAAAGAATCAAATGAATGTCATATTTGCCTTTTTTTTTTTTTTTTTAAGCGCTCCCGGAAAAGGAAGTTCACAGCTGTACGATCAAAACGTAGTCACTCAGGGGAAAGCACAAACATACACACACAAAATGTAGTTTACAAGATAAAAATAAACACAAAATGACACGAAAAAGTGTGATTGTTTGGAAGACATGCATCATATCCAATTGAAGCTTCACCTATGAAGACCTATTGTCTTCTCTAACTTGATTGACTCAGTGATATGGTTAGACTTCCAGACTTGCACACAACTTTCACACCTGAACACAGCACATGACAGTGAGAGCAGGTCCGGTCTGAGGTGAGAAGAGCAGAGTGATGTCGATGGTGATGGTAGAGAGTGAACAGGAGGAAGCCACTCTGCAGCAGCTTGAATATATTGTCAAGTTCTGCTCTCCTAGATGAGAACCCCCCAGGTGAGCTGTCTTCCTGTCGTACTGAAGCCTTCCTCCCTGAGTTCTGTCATAGCAGCTATGCTGTCGGCTGCCACGGAGGACAGTTGTATGGATCGAGAAGGAATGAGAGACTGGGTTTAAGACACATTCACCCTGCTGGCTCCGCATGCTCCGCTTCATCCCCAGTCCTAATTCTAGCTGTAGAGTAGAAACAGTCAAGTTATTCTGTGGGTTTGTAATGCAGTACATTCCTGTCAGTGTTGAGGTCTGTGGCTGCTAGTCAGAGGAGTGAAGGTGTTGGTCCGCTCTGATTGGGTCTGTGCGGTTCCAGGTGATGGTGGCGGAGGCTTTGGACATCAGCAGAGAGACCTACTTTGCCATCCTGATGGACCGCGCCTGTAACGGGCCTGTCATGGTGGGTAGTCCTCAGGGAGGCGTGGACATCGAGGAGGTGGCTGCCACCACTCCTGAGCTCATCTTCAAGGTTTGCGCCAAGCTCCTTATATATAAAGTGACTTCCATGTATGCATTTTGTTATGACTCTTATTATGGTAGGGCCATAGTAAAACCTGTGTCTGAATTATATACACACACACACACACTAAGGCAGTCCGAGCTAGCACAGCTTGTCTTGCTCACGGGTCAATGTCTGCGGTGTAGTGCAGGATCCAGAACATTAGGATGCGGTCTCTGTCTCAGCTTCTCCGAACTTTGGGCTGCTCACAGCCTCCCTGTCTGCTGTCTGCAGATGTTATTCCATTATTAAACGGTACAGATGTTTCTCTCCACTCTCACCGGTGGCTGCTCCATCAATTCTGCACAGTAGCATACTGGAGGATCCTGCCCAGTAACTGGCTGGTGATTTAGTCACTTGTGACTACAGATGCTGGAGCTGCACATGGCCCTCTATTTCCTGACGGTAGTTGATAGGTGTTTACACATCATTTGATCCTTGTTTATCTCATATTCTGTATAGTCCTACAGCTCCTACCAGACTCATTCTACACAGACACATCTGCGTGGCAGTTAGGTCCTTCTGGTGCTCTTATGATGGAGATTAGGAAAGAGGGAGAGGTTTCCTCCTTTAAAAAAAAAAGAAAATTGTACTCGAGGGCTTGTTATTAGAAGTTCAGTTTCTCTCTCTGTCTCTCTGTCTCTCTCTCTCTCTCTGTCTCTCTCCCTCTGTCTCTCTCTCTCATAGCCTTGCTTCTGGCAGCATGCCACTTCTTAATCTCAGCGATGGTGATTTAATGAACCTCCACTTTGTCACATTACCGTCTGGCGTTAAAGTCTCCTGTTTTCTCTTCTCTCCAATCACAGGAAGCCATAGATATTTGGGAAGGAGTTCGAGATGACCAGGCGCTGCGCATGGCTGGCAATTTGGGTTTCAAAGGACCTCTGGAGCGCCAGGTAATGGGGCCTTGAGAAGTTGTCAGATGTGCAAGGCAGAGGAGCAGCACTGCAGACACAACCCAGACCAGTCTGGATGGGCCCTGCACAGCCGGCTGTCTGGGGCTGTACCGACTAGTTAACTAGGTCAGGGACGCGGCATAGACAAACAGACACTTCATTTTGCAATTTTGATTTTAACTTGATTTTAGGGTCAACTTTAGAGACGATTGTCTGGTAGCATCATATCTTTAATTAGAATTCCTCTCCACGAGCAGAGACCATAAATCATTTTATTAGTTCTGAATGTTAACATGCGGAAAAAGTATAAATCAACTTAATGAATGTTCTTTTAAAAATGAAACGAAACATACTTTGCCTGGAATGTGAGCCTTCCCGGATATTGATTGGACATTTAAACAGCCTGGAGGAAGGGATGAAGATTTGCTGAAAGGTTTCCCTCTGAGTATTTTGTCAGACCTGAAGATTACAAAAAGTGCCTAAGTGTGGGTTCTTTGTGAGGAGCAGTTCTTGTAATGTTTTCTGTCAGATGAATTGTATTATAAAACAAGTGGCTTGGTTGCAGGCATAAAAAAACAATCAATTAAGTGACCTTGTTCTTTTAAAGAAGGGGTTTTTATTGTCCCTGCCGCTCTGAATAAGAATGGTTCTATAACAGAAGACCTAGACAGAAAAGGCACAATGCCTGCACTGATAATACTTGTCTATATTTGTAATATATGGCACCAAAAAAAAATATTGTTCTTGAAGTTTAATTTGTGTTTAGATGTTATGTGTATTTTCAAAACATTCATCTAGAAAATTTAAAAACAAGTGTCTCTCTTCCTGTATAATGATACATAACCTCTGAGCATATTCTGCATATATATAATGTATATATACATATACAGTACCAGTCAAAAGTACAGACACATTTTCCCGAATTTTTATTCGATTATTTTATTCCAACACCTGTGCACACATTCTGTGTGTGCGTGTAATTTGCCATGTTTTATTTAGTGTAAGAACTCATGTGAGTGGCCCTGGCGGCCGGCTGCTCAGAGCTGTAGTGTCTGATAATGACTGCCCTCTGTGGATCTCACAGGCAGCAGATCAGATTAAGAGGCTCTATGATCTCTTCCTGAAAGTCGACGCGACTCAAGTTGAAGTCAATCCTCTTGGAGAGACTCCGGAGGGACAAGGTACTGTTGCTTTCTGCTCTTTTGATAATTCCATTGTAGAGAATAAATGTTTGCTTGCGTGTGTTTGTCTTCGTTTGTGTGTGTGTGTGTTTAGGATGGGTATGCTTACATGTTCTTCTCTCAAACAGGGCCCCCTAATCATGCCCCCTCGTATTTGAACACAATATAGGGGAGTCAGGTGGCTGAGTGGTTAGGGAATCGGGTTAGGGTTAGTAATCAGAAGGTTGCTGGTTCGATTCCCGGCCGTGCCAAATGACGTTGTGTCCTTGGGCAAGGCACTTCACCCTACTAGCTTGGGGGGGAATCTCATTGTAAATCGCTCTGGATAAGAACGTTTGCTAAATGACTAAATGTAAACAATATGGAGAACTATTTCAATATACTTGTTTTACTGTCCCTTACTTTGGCTGGTGAACCTAAAGCCTGAATGCAAATTTTGAAACGGTCTTTTAAACTGTAGTTTTCATTTCATGGAATGCATTCTGTGTTGTCTGGTGTCGTGAGATGAAATGGCTTCCCGGACAAGAACACAGCTTGTTTGATGTAAGAACTCTGGTTCTTGGTTTGGTATACGAAAGATTGACAAGAGAAGAAAGTTTTGTAGTCTGATAATTGCTTATGAATATTAATGAAGAAGCCATTTGAGAGATCTGTAGTGAGGAATGCATGTTTCCCTGTCATGGGTGAGACATGGCCATGGTGAGACTAGCATACAAACACACACACACAGCGGGACCAGCATCACATAGTCTGAGGATCACAGGGAAACATAGGTGAATTAACATATTTGAGATTGTGGTTATTCTTCTCGCTGTCATTTATTTTCGGAAACTGAATCTACTTCATGACAAGGTATATTATAAGGCCAAATATTGTATTAATTAGTTGCCTGTAGGTTTCTTTTTGTATATCTTCCTTACAGTTGTTGGTCCAAGGGTCTTTTTCAGAGAATATTAGTTGAAGGATTTAAGCAGCCTAGCATTGGCGTTTGTGACAGTTTTCAGACAGTTTATATAGAGTGCTCTCTGTAAATACCAAAGTAAATACTGATGCACTTAACTTGCTGTGCAGGTAGTGCTCTGCTTAGTCTCTTTGAAACGCATGCACTTGTGCAGAGCAAAGGATGTGTCCATTATGCATAGCAGCTTCTGCCTCTGAGGCATAGTCCAATACATATACATGAGCATCAATATTCCAAACGTTGAAAGAATTAAGACTAATAGGGTGAGGTTACATCCTTCATTTCATTTATTTAAGGTGTTATAGATGTTAATTACTTTCCATTGCCATATCCCTTTTAAAGTTCTCATGTCTCCTCTTGTTCACTTTCTCTCGCCCTGTCTTCGCTTTCCTCTAATCTGCTCGTCTTTCTCTCTGCCTCTTTCCTCTCTCTGCTTTGTTCCTGTGCTTGCTCTCTCCTCTCTCCGCTCCTCACTCCATCTCTCTCTCTCCTCTTCCTCTCCTCCAGTGGTGTGTTTCGATGCCAAGATCAACTTTGACGACAATGCAGAGTTCCGTCAGAAAGCCGTCTTTGCGATGGATGACATGTCGGAGAGCGACCCCACTGAGACGGAAGCAGCCAAGTGGGACCTTAAATACATTGGACTGGATGGAAACATTGCCTGCTTTGGTCAGTGGTGCATGTAGTAATGGAAAGAATCTACATCATGTTAGCACACCCTCGCTGGAGTTGGGCTGGAGGGTTTACCTCCAGTAATAGGATAACTGCAATGTTGACAAAATCCTAACTTTGTCAAACTAAGGCAGCCTGGGCTTCTGTCCAGGACAAATTCCAACCAGCTTTCTAACTGCTCCAGGAGGAGTGCAGCCGTAACCAATGCTTTCTAATTAGTCATAATCCGCCAAAAAAGTCTCCAGTGAGCTGGATTGTTAGCATTCTCATTAAAACCCCCTCTCGTCATAAATCACAGCTTTACAGTGAGAAGCAGGGGAACCTGCTACACTAAATTAGTTACCCTGTTGCCCTGGTGAAGCTAGAGGACACTACCGCTCTAGACCCTCCCAGACCCAGTCCTCCCAGACCCAGTCCTCCCAGACCCAGTCCTCCTAGAAAAGACCCAGTCCTCCCAGACCCAGTCCTCCCAGACCCAGTCCTCTCAGACTCAGTCCTCCCAGACCAGACCCAGTCCTCCCAGACCCAGTCCTCCCAGACCTAGTCCTCTCAGATCCAGTCCTGTCAGACCCAGTCCTCCCAGACCCAGTCCTCCTAGAAAAGACCCAGTCCTCCCAGACCCAGTCCTCCCAGACCCAGTCCTCCCAGACTCAGTCCTCCCAGACCAGACCCAGTCCTCCCAGACCCAGTCCTCCCAGACCCAGTCCTCTCAGATCCAGTCCTGTCAGACCCAGTCCTCCCAGACCCAGTCCTCCCAGACCAGACCCAGTCCTCCCAGACCCAGTCCTCTCAGACCCAGTCCTCCCAGACCAGACCCAGTCCTCCCAGACCCAGTCCTCTCAGACCCAGTCTTCCCAGACCCAGTCCTCCCAGACCCAGTCCTCCCAGACCCAGTCCTCCTAGGAAAGACCCAGTCCTCCCAGACCCAGTCCTCCCAGACCCAGTCCTCCCAGACTCAGTCCTCCCAGACCAGACCCAGTCCTCCCAGACCCAGTCCTCCCAGACCTAGTCCTCTCAGATCCAGTCCTGTCAGACCCAGTCCTCCCAGACCCAGTCCTCTCAGACCAGACCCAGTCCTCCCAGACCCAGTCCTCTCAGACCCAGTCTTCCCAGACCCAGTCCTCCCAGACCCAGTCCTCCCAGACCCAGTCCTCTCAGACCCAGTCCTCTCAGACCCAGTCTTCCCAGACCCAGTCCTCCCAGACCCAGTCCTCTCAGACCCAGTCCTGTCAGACCTAGTCCTCTCAGATCCAGTCCTGTCAGACCCAGTCCTCCCAGACCCAGTCCTCCCAGACCCAGTCCTCTCAGACCCAGTCCTCTAAGACCCAGTCCTCTCAGACCCAGTCCTCCCAGACCCAGTCCTCCCAGACCAGACCCAGTCCTCCCAGACCAGACCCAGTCCTCCCAGACCCAGTCCTCCCAGACCCAGTCCTCTCAGACCCAGTCCTCTAAGACCCAGTCCTCTCAGACCCAGTCCTCCCAGACCAGACCCAGTCCTCCCAGACCCAGTCCTCCCAGACCCAGTCCTCCCAGACCCAGTCTTCCCAGACCCAGTCCTCCCAGACCCAGTCCTCCCAGACCCAGTCCTCCCAGACCCAGTCCTCCTAGAAAAGACCCAGTCTTCCCAGACCCAGTCCTCCCAGACCCAGTCCTCCTAGAAAAGACCCAGTCCTCCCAGACCCAGTCCTCCCAGACCCAGTCCTCCCAGACCCAGTCCTCCCAGACTCAGTCCTCCCAGACCAGACCCAGTCCTCCCAGACCCAGTCCTCCCAGACCCAGTCCTCCCAGACCCAGTCCTCTCAGATCCAGTCCTGTCAGACCCAGTCCTCCCAGACCCAGTCCTCCCAGACCCAGTCCTCTCAGACCCAGTCCTCTCAGACCCAGTCCTCCCAGACCCAGTCCTCTCAGACCCAGTCCTGTCAGACCTAGTCCTCTCAGATCCAGTCCTGTCAGACCCAGTCCTCCCAGACCCAGTCCTCCCAGACCCAGTCCTCCCAGACCCAGTCCTCTCAGACCCAGTCCTCTCAGACCCAGTCCTCCCAGACCCAGTCCTCCTCTCACAACAACGGCTCAGCTCCAGTCAAAGCTTTTTGACCCATTGAAGAGACAGCTGATATACTGCGTTTCCTTTTATTGAGACTTCTGGTGGGTAACTTGCCAGAACCCAGCCTCAGCTCCGCCACGCCAAACGAGCTAAGGCGTGAAAGGGAGGCGTGTAAGGGAGGCACGTAAGGGAGGCGCGTTGGCTGCGGACAGGAAAACAAGCTAAATTGTTTGGCTGCCTCAGCACACAGCGGGGTAGCAGTCGCTATCGCTGTACTGGTTGATCAGATGAACAGCTACTAGAGACTTTCTTTAATCAGCATTCCCTTTCTGAAGTCAGGAATGCATTCATAATCATATTTTCCCATGCCGCTCAACTTCCAAGTGTTAAATATCCCGATAAGATGATTTGGAGGCATTTAGAGCGGCGTGTGCCTCTTAAAGCTGTAAATCCTCCACGCTTTGGGATGTTTGTTACTTCCTTAGAAGATAATTTACTCATTGATTTTACTGTGTGCACTTTTATATTAGATGTATTTTTTCCCTTGATACTGGTAATGTTCATTTTAATTAACTCCAGACTAACTATATATATTATTTTTTTATCTTTTCTTTTAGGGATTTCTGTTTCAATTTGGATTCTAATGGGAAAATCTAGCTTCATTATTACACAGGCAGGAAACCATTAGTAGAGCACCACAATCATTAATTGTCATCAAACTCTGGGATGAGAGAGAGAAACTGTTGTAATGAAGTCACTATGTTGGGGAAAGCTTCCTGGTTTTCTGACTGTGCCTGACCTTCCCCCATTAATATAGTGAATGGGGCCGGCCTGGCCATGGCCACTTGTGACATCATCGACCTACATGGAGGGAAGCCAGCAAACTTCCTGGACCTGGGAGGAGGAGTCAAGGAGAACCAGGTGTACCAGGCCTTTAAACTGCTCACAGCAGACCCCAAGGTACCTCAGCACAGAACTGAACACAACCCCAGGACGGCCTCTTTTATTGAAAAAACTGTCAAAGTATTAGTCGTAATCAGACAGTACTCTAGCAGTTACTCAATGTACAGACATTCCCTGAAATCTCGAAAGCATCCCTGGTCTTGTTATCCTTACAGAGATCCATGTCAAAGCTTATGAATCTCTCTGCGACAGTCTCAGTGCCAGCACTCATTAGACCGGTAGCTGTAGCATCCAGTCTTGTGGCACAGAGACATGGGGTCTTGAAGAATATGATTATACGCCGTCTTCTTATTGACAGGGGCATGATGAATCGCAGCTCAGCAACCACAATGAAATCACCCTTTTAATGACTTGTATCTGCAGTCGGTCTCCCCCATGTGCACATACACATACACACACACACACACACACTAGTTATTTCTCGTCCCCTGGTGTATTTAAAATCCCGGAGCGTCGCAGGATGTGGCAGTTTGGGTCTTTTACAAGTGTGGAGTTGTGTGATCAGACTGGCAGTGACTCAACCTTAAACACTCTGAAGCTGGTGACGGTGCTGCAGTGCTGCTTACATGCTGACAAACACACAGCTAATTCCCCCTCCACTGCCACTTCCACATCCAAGGAGTTACATGATCACATTCTTTCTGGCAGTATTTGTGGTTTTATGTATTATGTATAGAAAGGGCTGAATTTGAATCCCATGTGTGGATGGAGTCGTATGTACGGGCTAATGACAACCTCCATCAAAGGCAGGGAGGGTGTGACACAGATATATCAAAGGACCTGTTTTCCTGATCATAATGATGATTAGCAGTGTGTTGACCATACAATTCAGTGGGATGAGTCACAGTTTCTTCCAGATGTGTTTTACCTCCTTAAGGAAGGAGTAAAGAGACCCCTGAAAGGGATTCAGTTGAAAAAGTTTCAAGTCTAGCACTCCATGTTCTCCACTTGACGTTGTCACGGTGACGCTGTAAACAAGCGTGACGTAAATATTCCTCATCTCTTAGTGGCCGACTTATTCAATAAAATCTGTGCATTATCATGTCAAACAGGGTTCTAATAGAGATGTAAAGGGAACTGTTTTAAAAAGATTTCTTGCTCTGGAGAGTGAGGCTCAGTGTGCTCTGGCTGCGGTGCAGGAAACAGGGCTGGATGTAGCATACCTGTTCCTCCCCCCCCACCCCCTCTAGCAGTGGGGGAAGGGATGGGGAGACCCACCATGATTGGTAGGGGTAGGGGGGGGGTTGACATTAAACTGCTGTGTACCATCATTTGCATTTCATACAGGGATCTAGAGACTCCCCACATCTGTGAAGGGAATGTTAATTATTACTTTATTGGCATGCTAAAAAGTCCCTCATTTGCATTGGCTGGTTTTCATGAATTCTAAAACTTGTTTTTAAACCGAAAGATTAAATGGGTTTTAGTTTATGCTAGCTTTGGTTCAGGCGCAAACAAGCATAAGTGATGGACATAATATATATGAAATACTTGGATGTTTAATTATGAATAGTTATGCTCAAATTGATTGCTGTCATAGCATGCTAAACACTCAGAAGGTTATGACAAATTATCAACAAGATTGAGCTTCTCCCTTGAAATACTTTCTGTCCAGTATTTTGTCTCTCTCCCTCTCTTTCGCTGTTACGTTTTCCTCGTGTTTTGTTACCTTCTCCTCACCTTAACATGTAGAGTTGGAGAGCAGCATTCATTAGGTAAATTGGTTGGGTAGACAAAGATAGAAGATGGAATAGAAAAAGGCACATGAAATTGGCACAAGGAAGATGAAAAGCATGAAAGGAAAATGATGAAAAGGAAAGCAAAGGACAGTGGGAGGCAGAAAAACATGTTGAACCCTTTATGTACAGTGACTGCCATTCAGTATGAGACGGAGCATAGCACACACACACACACACACACACACACATCACAGTATCCTTGGGCAATTTGGCAGGATTGCAGGCTATGTTGACATGCTAAAATGTACTAACCTGCTTTTTCATGGTCACATAAATGACAGATAAGTTTGACAGAATAGTTGTATTATTTTTGTCTTTTTTTTTTACCCCATATAACCTGTGAGTGTAAGGCTGTGCTCCCAACAACCAAATTGCCTTCTACTTAAGCCTCAGAGGAAATGGTGGATGGAGGTAGTGCCTTATTTGTTCATACATTTGCTGCCGAAGGCTGTATTTTCCAGGTGAATCATGGACATTTCTTAGAAAGTGCAGTGCTGCAAGGCTCAGCCTGTGACGACTGTGTTTGTGTGTGTCTGTGTGGAAATGGCACCCGAGACATGTTTATCTGATTAGCAACACTGTAAAATGGTGTTGTTTAAAACCCTTGTGCTGCCTTCGGGTCACAATGACCCGACGGTTCACAACGACCCATTGTTGTGCTGCGACAACTTTGCCCAGTACAAAAACTAATAAAAACTATTTTATTTTAACCTGTCTCACACCCCCTGCGCTGTGGGGGGTGTGAGACAGCCTGACGGGTAAAATTAAATGTTTCCCTTTCTTTTTGTATAAGGTAAAGTTTTCCTAACACGTGTGGGGGTCACAATGACTGAAGGGTCACACAGTGTTAAAGTAAGCGCGTGTGTGTGTGTCTTATGGGCAAAGTGGGAGCACCTTGCTGGTAGCATTACGGGAACCCTCCCCCCCCCCCCCCCTCTCCCAGGCCTGCCACGCTCCCCCACCAAATCACCTCCATTACCTCTGAGTACTGATGAAAGGTGTTATTGTCCACTACCTACCATGGACGGATAGATACAGCTCAGTGCATGCCAGCTCTTACACTCCCCTTCCCTGTGACTTTGATCTCCCAAATCCTGTTAAGGCCAAGGAGGGGAGCTCCCCTTTAGCTTCACGCCTCATCCACCCAGTCCCTCAGGAGCGGGGTCCAGTCCCTCAGGAGCGGGGTCCAGTCCCTCAGAAGCGGGGTCCAGTCCCTCAGGAGCGGGGTCCAGTCACTCAGCCCTGTTGGCATATGGAGATGTCTGAGCCCATGGCGAATGTCACCGCTGCCTGTTTAGACATGCTGAGTCGCTGCCCAGGGACAAGCCGCATTGTGACCAGTCGGTGGACTCGGGACGGTGGAAGGTGATTGGCGGTGACGGACGGATCGTCTCGTCTCGTTGGCCGCTCGGAGGAGCCGGGCCCTGCGGCCGTGTTTCCTGTGTGTCCTTGGAGCTGTTTTCACCCTCGCCTCCGCCATCGCACGTCTGAAAGCAATCACACACCTCTCAACACTGGAGTATATATGTGTGAACACACATGCTCTTATACACACACACACACAAGCAGTACACACAAATATGAAACCCATTCACATAAAACAAACACCCATAACCTCATACCGAGGTCTCCAGGGCCTGGTCCCCAAAGGACTCAAACGACCTGTGATCATCAAGGCGCCTGTGACGTCACACCTTGGCTCGCTGCTGGAATGAAAGTCCCTCCCCTGCCGCCCCCCGTCCAGGTAGCTGCCTGTCCCCAGCGTCGTAAACACAAGCAACGCAAGCCAGCGAGCCCAGAGCCTGGATCCTGCGCCTTAATGGAGTTCATCCCCCTCAGCGCCCTGTATTAAGCTGGGTATTAAAGAGGGGTGGGGGCTTAAGGCACTGGCACCTGAGACCAGCGCAGTGGGACCGGGAACCAGAGGACAGGCGGAGAAGGGAGAGGGAACACGGTAATGGCAGCCGTGAGGACTGGCTGTGCTAACACTCATGTTTGTCTTTGGATAGGTTCAGATGGATTCTCATACTGTGGCTCTTGGGGATTGTTGGGACCTCATTTGCACCCTGGTCTGGTGTGTGTGTTTCTCATTATAAGACCAAGGCCCTTGGTACAGAATAGTCCTGTCAGAGGATTTGCTTACACTGCAGCATATTCCTACACAGCAAAGATAAAGCCAGGCTCAGGCTGCCACATATTGTGGTGACTGTTCCACTCCAATGCCAAAGAGATCATTGCAGCCATTATGGCCATTTTTACTGCCAGAGCGTTTTTAGTTTTTTCAAGCTGCACTGCCCTCATGCCAGGCCTTGACATGTATCATGAAAATTAAAAAGTGTGCGTGGCGCATGTGTGCCGAGATTTTAAAGCCAGCAGTCTAATGGAAGCAAAGCAGTAGTTGAGATCAGAATATAAAAGTGGTTTTACAAGCTAACGTGGACGCAGGGAGAGGATCTGGTGCAACGTTAGCGTCAGGTTTTGCGAGCCATTCAACAGTCCTCCGTAGCTGGAGATTATTTCATAGGAATTGTGGAATGTTTGTCTGCTTATATTGCTGCTTGACTCTAATTAGTTGGACTAGAATGTTTTCACGAGACGAAAAAATTGTACTAAACTGAAAGAAAAAAACAATTCCCCTATTTTTGTAAGACACTAAATATAACTTGGTATTTGCTTACTGTTTGCACTAGCGGGATGCATAATTACACTACTGAATGACAGACAGGTTTACAAACGCTAAGTAGACGCTGGCAATTTTGTCACATTGTTTAACATATCCTTGAGCAAGTTTTAGAGAATGGAGCTTGAAACTGAGCATGTCTTAAGCAGTCACAATATGTTCCTCTGACATGCGGCTGCTTACTGTAGCCCATAGCAACATGCTGCAGCAGGAGGGGTTTGTTCTGTTTTTCTCGTTCTTTTTCTCTTTCCCCTCCCGTCCTCTCCCCTATCAGACACACACAAACTTTTCTCATTTCTGTCTTGAACTGAGTCTGAATCTAGATCAGGTCCAGCTCATGAGGCTGAGATGCAGGCAGAGGCTTCCTGCACAGCAGGGGAACCAGCTCTCTCCTGGACCGACGCACACTCTCCTGGACAGACACACACTCTCCTGGACAGACGCACACTCTCCTGGACAGACACACACTCTCCTGGACAGACACACTCTCTCCAGGAGACACACACTCTCCTGGACAGACACTCTCCTGGACAGACACACATTCTCCTGGACAGACACACACTCTCCTGGACAGGGGACATACAGTATGAACAACCATCAATAGCCAACATTTTACACGTGCACACACCATGCCATAAAAAGCTATCCCGAATGAGAAATGGAGTTGTCAGCCTACATACATTTTCCCAGAGTCTGCTGAAGGTTAATTTGAAGAGGTGTAGAATGGTCCGGGCCCCTCTCTCCTCAGTGGACCTGACCATGTGTCAGATTGATGTTTCCTTCTGGGGCCAGGCGTCTCCCCCTCTGTCTGATCCCTGTGGCTCTCATCACATGACCTCTTGGCACTTGTCTTACTCACCAAGACCATCAATAGACGGGGCTATTACTTAACGCTCATGTATGTATTTGTATGGATTGGTAATGTATTCACCTGGTCTTAAAACCATTCATCCCCCCTGCCCTCCCCCCCCCCCCGTCTCCTCTCCACCTCCCCTGGGGGGGGTCTGATTGAACAGTCTCCTGTCTGCCATTTCTCATCGAAGGTAGATCAATAGAGGAACTGGGATTGGATCTGGAGCTAATTGAGCCCTCCTCCCACATATTGCAGTGAGAAGCGTTCTGTCATTGCCAAGCCAAACCTGCGCAGGGCCTTTTACAGCAGCCACAGAAGCCCTTCAGAGGCAGCGGCCTCTGCTTGACTGACCTTCAGGAGTTCAGGCAGTGGTCACTCGTCCAGAGGAAACAAAAGTGCCATCTGTTTGCCTTTACTGCAAGAGACTGTGGGGTCGTTTCTCCCTAACTTACATGGTGCTCAGGCATAGGTGATGTTTTTCTGGTTCATGCCAACATAAAAACGTTTAAGTGGAAAAGACCAGTAGCTCTGGCATGGTGAGAGACCAGTAGCTCTGGCATGCTAAGACCAGTAGTCCTGGCATGGTGAGAGACCAGTAGTCCTGGCATGGTGAGAGACCAGGAGTCCTGGCATGGTGAGAGACCAGTAGCTCTGGCATGCTGAGACCAGTAGTCCTGGTATGGTGAGACCAGTAGTCCTGGCATGGTGAGTGACCAGTAGTCCTGGCATGGTGAGAGACCAGTAGCTCTGGCATGCTGAGACCAGGAGCCCTGGCATGGTGAGAGACCAGCAGTCTTGGCATGGTGAGAGACCAGTAGTCCTGGCATTGTGAGAAACCAGTAGTTCTGGCCTGGTGAGAGACCAGTAGTCCTGGCATGGTGAGAGACCAGTAGTCCTTGCATGGTGAGAGACCAGTAGTCCTGGCATGGTAAGAGACCAGTAGTCCTGGCATGGTGAGAGACCAGTAGTCCTGGCATGGTAAGAGACCAGTAGTCCTGGCATGGTGAGAGACCAGTAGTCCTGGCATGGTGAGAGACCAGTAGTCCTGGCATGGTGAGAGACCAGTAGTCCTGGCATGGTGAGAGCAAACAGCCCCTGGGTGAAAGGACCCCTACTCTGGTCAACTTCTGGCCGTGCCATGCCCGAGAGATTCATGACCCTTCACAATACAGCTTAATTTAATGGAAGAAGATTTCCTCCATCTGGACAGGTATTAGGGGTTCACCCAGCCGTGCCCTCCATCCCGTCAAGCCCCTCCCCCGGCCTGTTTGTCAGCAGAGGCGTGAGGAGGAGGAGGGGCACTGGGGCGTCGCGTGTTGTGAAACATGGAGCTGATGGTGGGGCTGCTGAACGCCTCTCATTTCACACGTCCTGCTTCCCATGTACACATGCTGGGGGCTCATCTGAGGCCACCCAGACACTGGGGCGGAGTTGATGAGATCAGAGCCGGCTCTATGAGGCATGGAGCCTGAGCCTAGCTCTGCCTCCACTCTCCTGTAGGTAATGTTTCCTGTGGATGGCTGCAGGACCATGGATAGCTCCGTCTGTCTCCACCCACGGTGGCAGTCGATGCCAACGTCATCATGATAGAAGCCCAGGTTCATTGCGACACGGAGCCATGCACAAGTAGCTTTTGCATGTACCGCTAATCATTAAAGCCAACTTGAACTGAGTCTCTAAAGCCTTGAGAGATTTTCTTCTAAGGGGGAATCGGTGGATGCTGTTTATCATTAGCCGCTATATGAGTCATCCCGAGGCGCACTATCCACGGGAGACGAATGGGGACTCCGGTAATTCAATAAGC
The DNA here is from genome assembly GCF_021917145.1 of Hypomesus transpacificus. Taxonomy (NCBI): domain Eukaryota; kingdom Metazoa; phylum Chordata; class Actinopteri; order Osmeriformes; family Osmeridae; genus Hypomesus; species Hypomesus transpacificus. The sequence goes on along the minus strand of NC_061068.1, from coordinate 5,500,386 downwards.
GGGCAACCCTTTGTAGGAAAGATTGAGGAAAACATGGAAGCTAATTTACCCGACACTCCAAGGTGAGCAGAAGATGAACTGTGTGTGTGTGAATACTCTCCCCCTCCATGCTAATGTCAGTTAGTATTCTCAGTCCTTTGGTGGTGAGGCTGTTTGTGTTGGACATGATATACAACACTCGCACTATCCTGTTGTCGTCTAGATCCCTCACTGCCCCCAGCAGGGCCTCTGGTCCTGGGCGTGACGTCAGGACAGACGCACCCAGACTCGGTCCTCAACCCCTACGTCTGCGGGCAGGGTCCATGCTGTCATTACTGTGATGAGCTCATGCCTGTCTGATGAGAGAGGAGGTGGCCGTCCCTGCCTGGTCGCTCCTCAGTGTCACTTCAGGTTTGTCCTCTGCAGGGGCCCGGCTCAGAGGAGAAGATCTCTCCAGTGGAGAAGCCCATCTGGGCCCAGCACTGTTGTAACTGAGACCCCAGGGCCTGCTTGGAAACAGCTCTGCCCTGACCAATCCACTTATCAGTGTTCGGCAACATGCTCTCTGGAACTTGGACTAGCCAGCTAGCTGAATACCGGCCAGAACAGTTTCAGGACCTGCAGCTGAAAAGGAAATCGGTTCACAACTGGTATTAAACGATCGTGCCAAAACCTCGAAATAAGTCTCATTCTACATGAGAAAGAGCTTGTTTGCTAAGGCTTGCCGTATCTCCATGCAGGGTATCTCTCCCCGTTACCTGTATCTCTCCTCCTCCTCTTGTCTCCCCTGCTGAGGGATCTGCAGCTATGTATTCTGAGACGGGCTGGCGGCAGTTCAGAGAGATTATTGTCACTGTAATTGGCTTTTCCAGGCCTGATTTGATAGGAGCCTCTTGTCTGATCCCTCCACCTCTTTACCGTGGTAATAGAAAGACGACGAGGGCCACATGAAAAGTTCGCCTCATCACATCTCCGGTAGAAACGGTCCGTCTCGCATTTCCCTGGTCAGGGTCGAGTTAGAAAACACAGAGCATGTGCTGCTGTTATTGCATTATTTCTACCAGTGCAGCTTGCCCGGGAGAGAAAAGAAATGTGGGGGAGTGAATGTTGGTGGAGCCGTAATACTGTTTAGTGTTCATGTGCACTGCTGTGATACATGTCTTGCAACTGAGGAAAGTTCAGTAAGTTGATTTTATTTATTTTTTGTGTGCAAAAGTTTCAGTTCATCTATATAGCCAGTACTGTACACATTTGAATATTTAAACACAAACCTTTTGTGTTCCCTGCACGAGTCTTTCGTTGCTGCTCTGACACCGTTATACATACGAGATATCAACCACCCTGGTTTCTATCTGCAAGCTGTCAGACAGTAATATACTATCTTATCTAGTGTCACATGCACTTCCCCACAAGTAAATATACTGTTGGTGCCTTTATCCCCCATGTTGGAGAGGAGGAACACTACATGTCCTCTCACCTCCCCAGCATCTGGTCTGGTCAGATCAGATGAGAGCAGCAGTGAGCAGGAGATGGCTGCCTGGCCTATCTCTCAGATCAGGACAGCAGGCTCATGTGTGTCCAGCTAGCCTCTGATTTAAACAGTCTTTTCTATTTGCTGTTGAATGAACGTCCACATCCTCCACTGAAGAGATCGCTTGATTAAGGGTCCGACCCGTCTGGTGTGGAACGCATTTAAATCACCCTCAAATCTATAAGCTATCGGATGTGAAATAAGCACTTGCAAATAATGAACTTGTTAATCTTTCTTTAAGAAGATCTGGATGCAGCTAGTGTCTGGGATTTATGCCTTATCCACTCTCCCTCGATCCATCCCCTTTCTCTCCGTCCTCCTCCTCTCTCTCCCCTCTCTCTCCCTATTTAGCCAACCCTGGATGAAACACAGTGAACAGAGAGTTATTTCAGTGTTGGCATCTCTGCCCTCCAGCCCAGCACAGGCCTGACTAGATCCGTTCATAGGTGCTTTTCACATTTTTCAGACTTTCTGTCACTACCCTGTCTGCCAGGCGGAGGGAGAGAGGAAGTGCTCCATTTGAAGCCCAGTAGTGATTACACTGTCCATCAGCCACCAGGACGACCTGCTCCAGCCCGGAGGATTGATGTTTGACAGAATAATTAGAAAACTGTCTCAAGTTGTAATCACTGGAGCTCATCTTTGGGTGGGAAAAGCTTCCATTTGCCAACTCCCCTACCACACTTCCCACCCCAGACACATACACACACACACACACACACACACTCGTGCACACAAACGTAGTACTGTAAACACACACATAAACACACACTTTCCCACTTCATTCGTAGCCGTCCACAACGGAGTGCTGTAAAGGAGAGTGAGTTCTAGAATAATGGAAGTGGGATCCATGTGTTTAGCCTAGCAAAACTGAGAGGACATGTTTGAAGGACTGGGGTTGGTGGGGGGGGGGGGGTGGGGGTTGTAGGGGGTCGTTGGGGGTTGGTCTCTGAGGTGGGTGGGTCAGTGGGGGTGCTTACACAGCTGCAGCTGACGCTGTGGGAGCAACATAGCCAAAGAGGAGCAGAGAGGATGTTGCATGAAGCCTGGGAAAACGTTAGCCGTCTTTGGTCGAGGTGGATATGGTGTTCATTAATGTGGCCCCCAGCAGCCCTCCAGGCCCCCACCAGGCTGGAATTGAGACCCTGGAGGACGGCAGATCTTCCCTGCCTCCCGCTCTCCCCTCTGGGCTTTATTGGCTCCTCTGATCCTTCTAATACCTGAGCAAACCCTTAATGGCTGATTGATATGCTGCACAGTTCCCCAGAGCTGCATCAAAGCAGGGAGGTCTAAATATCAGCCTTGCGAGCAATTGGTCATCCTCCCTGGAAATAAAGAGCTCAGGGGCTTTATAAAGATCAGCCTCATCTGTACTGGTCCACTCTGCCTTTTTTGTCTCCATGTGATGACACATGCACCCTCGACACGGGAAGATGACATACTACGAGGGGGGGGGGGGGCGAGGAGAAAAGACAGTCTAAAACATTCAATCAGTGTATGTATCCGTGCTTGGCTTTTTGGAAATTAGACACTGATTGTGCCCATCTGTTTTGTCCTAGTTTGTTGGTTTCTGTCCATTTAACGCCCGCTCCCCAGACTCACAGAACCGGGTGAGCAGGGGAGGGAGAGAGAGTGCAATATGTCTATTCTATCAATTTCTAAATTACTCATTTAGCCAGAGCCGAGTCGAGGATAGAAGTAGTCATCGCCTTTCAATAACTGCTGCGATTCAGTCATTCACAAGGATAAATAACAAATTAGTGGCATATATAAAGGGCCTATATATTTAGAGCAGGGCGTGGCAAGGGGGAACATGCCATATCAAAATACCCCCCCCCCCCCCCCATCTATCAAGATTAAAGCTTTCAGGGGTTATTTCACCCAGCCTAAATTACCTCTCGTGACACTAAACAGAGCCAGGGAAACTGCTGCTGAGGTCCTGGGCTCCTGCTCTGGTGCTGCCTGAGGGGGACCAGTGGGACTCTGAGGTGTCTCTCAGGCGTCTCACACTATTTCAGGATTCTAGGCCGTTGTGTAAGATTGCTTCACACTCTGCCTGTCTCCCATGATGGTGGTGTAGTGTCAAGTTCTTGTGTATTTATCCAAAGTGATATCACACTATATATATATATACACATAAATGTACATAACACGTACAATTTGCATTTATATATTTAGAATTGTGTTCACTGATTAGAACGCCTGCAGTCAGAGAGCAGTAAAGGTCTGTACTTCGTGTTTGTGTGAGATCGTCTTTTGGGAGGTGAACATTACAGGCTGATATTTAGTTGTTTGTGTATATTACTTGCAGATTCTGTGTGCTTCATTTGGCCTCGTATGATTTTTCTTAAGTTCCTGTTGTTGTGTCGGTCCAGTCTGAGCCAAAGCAGGCTAAAACACCCAGTTGCTCAGCCATTAGCAATATACACTTTACTAAAGACTAGGGGTGCGTTTATGCAAACAGGGGTGACAAAAGAAGTTGGGGATGATTTGCCTTGCAAAACCAGCTGCCCTTTAGATGGCTCATTGGCTCCCAAGATCAGGTGCAATCTGAACTGGAATCATTTGGATAATTGACCTTCTGTGTGAATACATTAGAATAAATTAATGTTGATTGGCCATGTTGCATTATGAACAAAGTCGAAATGTTGGGTCTTTTATATTCAGCTGCCGGTTTGTTGTGTTATGTCTCTGAGGTGATTATGTATGCCATTCCCTACCATTATGCATTTCTTCAATTTAATAAAGAAATTATTGCTTGGAGCAGAGCACAACTAGGCAGAGCACCACAAGAGTTTACTGGCTGAAATTGGCTATGGGGAGAAATGTTCCTTTTTTTTTTTTTCCTCTTTGAGTAGCCCGTGTTCTTTTTTGTTCCTTCCTAGCGAGGTGTGTGCATGTGCACGCATGTGTGTGAGCAATCCTTCCACTCCCTCATATCCCTGTGAGAAGTGCAGTGGTGTGCTCGTCCGCGGGCTCTTCTGGCCCTGCCTGTCTCTGTTGGTCCTGCCTCATCCCTCACTGATGGACAACCATTAACCCTTGGTGAAGGGGTTGAGGAATATTTATGTCTGCCTGTCAGTGGGTGACGCGCAACCTTCCTGGGATGAATAATATCTCAGCTCTACACGGTCTGCCATTGTCAACTGTAATGTACAGTTATCCTGGCAGCGTGTGTGCGTGCGAGCATGCACCAGATCCCGAGGAGAGCAGCAGGAGATGAGATCTACCTCCCTGACTGACACCTGACGGCACACTCTTGATAGCATCTGGAGAGGCACATTGGATAGCTGCAGTCAACTCCCCACTCCTAGTTCTAGCCCTCTGTTTTACACGACCCCTGTCAGGTCCTGGTGGGTCTCTGTTTGTTTGTCAGTGAGGTGTTGCTGCTGTTCGACCTTCCGCTAGGTCCTCCACACAAAGCTGACTGAAGTAAATGCGTCGTGGCGAAGCTTAGATCAAATGGGACAGATGTTACATTCTTTAGGGGCCTTCATTTATTGCTACACTAGTGGTTCCGTCCGTGACAGGAACACACACTCTTCTTCTCTCTCTCTCTCTCTCTCTCTCTCTCTCTCTCTCTCTCTCTCTCTCTCTCTCTCTCTCTCTCTTTCTCTCTCTCTCTCTCTCTCTCTCTCTCTCTCTTCTTCTCTGTATCTGTCTTCTTCTCTGTCTCTCTCTTCTTCTCTGTCTCTCTCTTCTTCTCTCTGTCTCTCTCTTCTTCTCTCTGTCTCTTCTTCTGTCTCTATCTTCTTCTCTTTGTCTCTTACTCACACAGTTGTCTAACTGTCATCTCTTCCTTTGTACTGAGGCCCTCTAGCATGAATGTGCTGTTCCCATAATGAGTCAACACAGATGTGATTCTGAACTGGACTTTAGGATTAGTTATTCTACTGTACTTCTGTCTGATTCCCAGCCCTGGGATGTAAAGCGTGGCGATGCTAGTCAGGCAGGAGGTTCTATCAGATACAGTATCTTCCACTGCCTCTGAGCTTTAATAGCCACTTCAAACCCAAACAACAAAGCCTCCAGCCAGCACACCGTGCTAGCACCATCTCCATGACAAAGGGAGAGGTGAAGTGTGCTTCACAGTCTGCTACAAAGTGCACTACACAGCCTGTTCCAAAGTCTCGAAACTCTAGTGGCCCCTATGGGCCTTCTGTTGGTTACCTACACTGTGTGACTCAAACACTCACAAACACACACACACACGTTGTGCATGCTGTTGACTGCTGATGGGGCTCATGGTGTAGTAAGAATGTTAACAACTTGGCCTGGGGGGCGTTGTGATTTCATGTGTATGTGTGAAAGAGTGGATGTCTCACCATGATGGGTGTGATGGGGCCATACAAGTCTACCATTCACCTGTGAACCAATTTGTTTCTCCTGAAGCAATTTCTTTTTTTGAAACGTTTCAGATTCCCCCCCACATGCTGGGTTCTGATGTCTGAGGCCTTTGTGTTGTGCAGGTATTATTTGTTGTGTGCTTTCAGCTTATGCAGATATTGCCGTGTGCCATTTTGTTCTGACAAACAAATTGGAGAAATTTGGATTTTTGGAAATTTGGTGTGTGTCTGTGTGGGTGGTCTTGGAAAATGCAATCTCCTGCCATGCTTTTGTGTTGTCGACATAAGGGTGTGATGTGGGGGAAAATGGAGCGACGGTCTCCGAGTGAAAGGACACGGCGGCGATGGACTGGGAGGAACATGGCCAGGCAGCTGTCACAGAGCACGACCCCGTCACTCGCTCACAAGAGAGGCAGGCCTTGAGGCACAAACGACCCTCTCCAGTATCAATTCATAGGGACATTGTCCTCCCCCCCTACCCCCCCCCCCCCTCCCTCCCTCGACGCCTGCACCTCTCCTGGCTGGCAGCAAAGCCATCTCTTTTCATGATTGGTTTTCTATTCTTCTTCCGGGAGAGAGAGAGGCATGCATGTTCTAGCTGCACACTGACCAGCCTCCTGGCCATTTATGTGGCCGGGAGACCTGAAGAACTCAGGGCCAAGACAGTCGTCACGGTAACATCGTCAGGTCCTTTTAGGGATGCGAGAACCCTAGTTAGAGCTTGGGAGGCCAAAGGTGTCCATGTAGGCGTAGGGACATTGGCTGTGGAAGGTTACTGTGGAAACTCGAAGCAGGACAAAACAACAGCTTTGTTGTTTTCGAATTGGCATTGATTCGCTATAATTATCTTCTGAGGATATGGGTGAGTCATGTTACTTGGTAGAACAGCATTAAGCTATTATAGAAATTTGATATATTTTCCATCTGATGACAAACACAAGACTTTAGTTTTCTACTATAGAATAGCTACCAGTCCCACTTTTTTCCCCATTGCCATCTGCCGTTGAAGGACAGTGTTAGCCATCAGACTATCGTTCTTTGGATTGTGTCTCCCAACCACCCCCGCCACATCGATCAGGCTGACAGACAGCCGCCAGGTCTGGAAGGTTCCTTAACATGAAGTGAAACTCCAGATGGCGGTGTCAAGATGGGTCTGTGTTTGTGACTCGACGTCTTTGACACACTGCTTCATCTCTTTTACTTTGGCCGCGAAGGAGCTGTCATGCTTCAACAGGCTGGATAATTATTTCCCTCTTATCCCTCTACACCAGGCCCAATCCCAGTCTTCAATAGCAGTCAGGGAGTGTGTCGCCACCCCTCTCTGTCCTCTCCTTTCCTCTCTCAAAGCCTTTCTGACTCTCGCCCTTGGTTTCTCACGTAGCCTATGTCTACCCATACTCGTATTATCCATACCCTGACCTTTTAAGCTTATACAATTTAAGTTTCACAACTTTCTAAAGGTTCTTGGAAAACGTGAAACTGTGTTGGTGCTCTGAGGGTTTTCCATGAAGTCAGACCTGGAGTGTTCTCCACAGAGCACACACTTGTGACTGGAGATGTTATTACCGTACATCTCAAGCGGTTTTCCATGTATTCAGAACGAGTGAGCCTTAGCCACAGCTCACTTGCTTCTTGTCTGCCCTTTCCTTTTCCGTTCGCTCTTGAGGAGGCAGGGCTCAAAATGAACTCATTTTACATTTACATTTAGTCATTTAGCAGACGCTCTTATCCAGAGCGACTTACAGTAAGTACAGGGACATTCCCCCCGAGGCAAGTACTGATTGAAGTACTGAGTTCTGATTACTAGCCCGGCTCCCTCACCGCTCAGCCATCTGACTTCCAATTTTACTTGGAAGCACCAACAAAAATGTAGGAGCACCCACCGAAAATGTCATGTTGTCTTTTCGGCTCTTCAGATTTTGCACGCTAGTTAGCTCCCTGTCACTTGATAATGGAGCGCATTGACGAGGATTGATTGGGTAATATTAGCCGTCAATCTAAAATCTGCATTAAAGTTTAGAACCTGAACATGAAGTTCCGTTGTACAGAACGGGGGCGGACTGGTCACACTATCAGCTCACAGCAGGCACTGTGCTGTAGACTAATTAGCGAGCGTTTGGTAAAGAAACGGGTCGCAACATAGCGATGATTTGCACTCGCACAAAATTCTCCCGGATGATATGGGACCAATTTCGAGCCCTGCAAGCAGTCTGCAGTGTTGAGAAGTTCATCGCCTTTAGGGATCTTGCTAAATCTTCCAGCTAATCTCTTTGCCATCTCCAGTCAGGAGTTCACATCGATTCATATGAAGGGACGAGAAGTGAAGGCAGGTACCAGAGATGTCAGTGGAGCCTCTGTTTAGCAAACTGCTCATCTAAGATAGATGATTAGTGCCAGAGACCTGTCTGGGTTTGGAAATGCTGCGTGTTAACCTTTGGTCCTGGGGCAGGGTTGTGGGGACTGGGTAGCTGGGCCTTGTGGGGCCGGTAGGAATAAACAAGTCCAACCAGGACAGGCGCTGACAGCCTGCCTCCTCCTGATAAAGCACAACAATGGCCCTAATAGGCCGCCGAGAGACACCCATTTCCACACAATCTGCTAGCCGCCAACAAAGGAGGAGATGCCTTTCTACAGACAGATTAAGCACTGGTCAACAGAGGTACCGTGTACGTTACTAGCATGAAGCGCTACGCTAAATGTGTGTACGGGTGATAATTTGGACGCGCCACAGGGAGCCTGGCAGGATGGAGAGGAAAAACAATGCGATTCCTCCTGGGTTTTGATAATGGTGTGGACTGAGGTCACTTCCTCTAAAGGTGGTCAAATCTTGTGGAACAGTTGGGTTTCTAAACGTAATCATGTACGTTGAGCTAGCCTAATACAGGTGATCAGTTTTATAGATGGCCGTTTTAGCTTTAACTTGTTCATTTATTGTCGTCTGACCTGCTCGTCAGTGTTCACACAGTAATAATAATGTGTCCTCACTGCTGGAAAGCACGAGGGTAACATGTTGAATGAGATGCAGGAAAAATCCTTTGGGGATAAGGCCAGTGAATGTCTGCATGGGGGAATGGTCTGGGCTACATTTCATTGTGTCTTAAATGCAGTTAGTGGGGTGGATAATGGAGGCAGAAAAGCCTTTCTTCAGTGAAGGCCCTCTTTGAGTTTGACGGGAAAGACGCTTGACAGGGTTTCGAAGCAATGACTGCTATGATCCTATTATGTGAAATTTGAATCATTCACTAGGGGCCAGGTATAACTCTGCGATTCCTTACACGCCAAAAGACACAATGATTTTCAAAGGCCCTTAGTACATTAAACTTTATGCCTTTCTGTTCCGCTCCAATAGATGGTACAGCTCTTTCAAACATTTTTCCTGCCTCAAAATAGATGTGTGTTCAAAAAGGCACTCAGTTCACAACAGGCAACATTTTGAACCACATCTCATTGAGCGTTTTGAGGAGAAACATATTTCACTGTGCACTGCGATTGAGCTGAACTTTGACTCTGGATGCATTGGAGCAGACATTGAGCCCAGGGTTGACCCTGACTCTACCTCCTGTTTTGCCCTGGCTCTCAGAAGACACACGTAAAGTCTCTGGGCAAGAGAGGCTCGTGTGAGGAACATACAGGAGAGCCTTTCAGCCATTTACACCACCAACGTGGAGCCCAGCTTTGATAAACACACACAAAGCATGACATACTGGAAGGAGGGGAAGGTTTCCAAGTACTACCTCTGTGTCCTCCTTATTGGTGGTTTTGTTTATAGCACCTCACATGTAATCACAGGCCTGGGTTAGTAGCATGACTGTTATTCACTCAATGTCACATTTTTTATAAGCGTAGTACATTGCTTCAACTGGTAACCATTTTTCCTTGTACTAGTGTAAATGTAACCTGAGCTCTGAATTTCAACTGGTGGGGAAAAAGTAGCAGTTGAACTAACTTTGCCTGCATGCGTCTAACATTTGTGCAACCCCCTGAAACCTTAAAAGCTCTTAAGAATAATACAAAACGCCACTGAAGTGAAACCAGCTCTGGCTCATCCATATTTCTATAAACTGCGTTTACTTGGGCGCAAGCATACATAAATCATGACTTATGTATCATTAATAAACATGGATGTCAATAGGAGACGCATGAATGGAAGAAATATTGGGGCTCTCAATAGAGACAGGATTGAAAAATGTCCTGCTGATAGGGGCAGAATAGGGCGTTTGTGCGCCGCTGTGGACCTAGCCTCTAAATCTCTACTGCCCCCCAGTGGAGGGTCTCCAGCATGGCTGTCCATCAACTGCTTTTCCTTAGATCTAATCACTGGGCAGACTCACGCTGTTTTGAATCTGTCTGCCTGTCGGTATATCCTGTTCATGAGCAGATGTTGACACTCTCCTCCAATTGAATGTCTCATGTTTGTGTTGGGTGGGCTCTCAGCTTCCAGCTGTAATTGGTCCATAAAGCGCACTATGGTACTGGTTCCTGCGCTGGTAGTTAACATTGATCCAGTCTTGTGAAGCTGTCAGGTAGGTCACCGTACCTACACTAGTGCTTTGGAATACCCTAAGAGCTCAGCGGCATGGCTGTGTTCAGAGGTACTTGACAGGATTGACAGATGTCTGTCTTTCCTATCCTCTCTTCTCTCACCCCTCGCTTCTATCCTCTGGTCTCCGTTCATCTCTCCTCGGCCCTTTTCTCTCCTCTCTTCTTCATCTCCTTTGCCTTCCTCTGTCCCTGGGATTTTCTCAGTTTGTCACACTCGTCATTGGGTGGAGTTAGAGGCTGAGTCTGTGTCGCGAAGGGCCATGTGTCTGCCGGAGGCAATGGGTGCTAGCAGGGTATCACACCCCCTCCTTTAGGAAGACCTCCTCTGGTCCTGCTGGAGATCACACCTCGCAGGCTTCTCTCCCAACAATACGATGCAAAAGCGGGAGGTGTGGACTACGAGACTGGGTGATATCTCACCTGGTGCCTGTCCTTTCTCTCCCCCCCCCCACCCATCCTGCCTGTACATCATCCACAGTGTGTGTGTGTGAGGCTGTCAGGAACACACAGCCTGAGCGGGAGAAGCTGTGTGTGTGTGTGTGTGTGTGTGTGTGTGTGTGTGTGTGTGTGTGTGTGTGTGTGTGTGTGTGTGTGTGTGTGTGTGTGTGTGTGTGTGTGTGTGTGTGTGTGTGTGTGTGTGTGTGTGTGTGTGTGTGTGTGTGTGTGTGTGTGTGTGTGTGTGTGTGTGTGTGTGTAGGTACTGGCTGCCGTGGGTTTGCAGGTAGCTCTAATTGTGTGGCATCAGTCACACATGACAGTGATGAAGTGCACGGCCACCTGAGCACTGTGTCTCCTCTGAGACTGACAGCTGCTCCACATTAATATGGCTGACGGTCACAGTCGGGGACACACACACACACAGAATGTAGCCTATCGATTACATCGTCCCATCACAAGGACACGCGGTACCAAATTTAAATTAACAACACGGTGTTCAATTTGAAGCCAAAATTGACACATACATGAATGGCTTCTCGAGAGAACTCTATAACTGACTTGTCGTTGGAACATTTAAACTGCGTTACATTTATTGCATTAGGTTGAATGAAACATGATGATCAAGATCAGATGGACAGAGATACGCAGTGTTTCTCTAAACCCATCCTCTGAGTGTGTAAACATCATTACCACATTCTATTGGTACACACACACACACACACATACAGTTCATCCACAGTGGCGCCAGCAGATTAGCAGAGATTATAAACAAACAAGCAGGATTAATCCTGTCTGCTCTCACTCAACTTTCCACAGCAGTGCCCAGGGTAATTACTCTGTGTTTGACGAATCACCCTGGCCCTATCACACACTGACTGGCTCGCGGCTAAGCCACCAGAACCTTCTCTATGTAGTTATCCTGTTTTGTTTTTTTAAGCAACTTGTAGACCTGAATTAGCCACTGTACAGTATCCTGGATCTAGCTCTCTGACTGCATAGGTGGACACTTTCCTGTCCCCTGTTGTCCTGTCCCCTCCTGACCTGTCCTGTCCCCTCCTGACCTGTCCTGACCTGTCCTGTCCCCTCCTGTCCTGTCCTGTCCTGTCCCCTCCTGACCTCTCCTGTCCTGTCCTGTCCCCTCCTGTCCTGACCTGTCCTGTCCCCTCCTGACCTCTCCTGACCTGTCCTGTCCCCTCCTGATCTCTCCTGTCCTGTCCCCTCCTGTCCTGACCTGTCCTGTCCCCTCCTGACCTCTCCTGTCCTGTCCCCTCCTGACCTGTCCTGTCCCCTCCTGACCTGTCCTGTCCTGTCCCCTCCTGTTCTGACCTGTCCTGTCCCCTCCTGTCCTGACCTGTCCTGTCCCCTCCTGACCGGTCCTGTCCCCTCCTGACCTGTCCTGTCCTGTCCCCTCCTGTCCTGACCTGTCCTGTCCCCTCCTGTCCTTACCTGTCCTGTCCCCTCCTGACCTGTCCTGTCCCCTCCTGTCCTGACCTCTCCTGTCCTCTCTCACCCCCGCCAGGTGGAGGCCGTCCTGGTGAACATCTTCGGAGGCATCGTCAACTGTGCCATCATCGCCAACGGCATCACCAAGGCCTGCCGAGAGCTGGAGCTCAAGGTCCCGCTTGTGGTCAGGCTGGAAGGTGGGTATGGCACGCTGACCCTGTGAGCCACTCCAAGTCTCTCCCCCTGGTAGCGTGAGAAAGCTAGGGCATTCCTCGTCACGTTCTGCTGGGAGAGTTTGTTAGTGCAGGTGTTCAGACGGGCTCCTGGCCGATTGCGTCCCCTCTCACCTGTGTATGCTAATGAGGCGCTGCGGGGCCGGGCGGCAGGGTGACTCCTGGGCGCGGCGGGGGCCAGCTGGTCATTAGGATCATTGGCAGGAAACAGCTGAGTGGCGTGTCCTGAGGAAGCAGGAGAGACTCTCTCCATTAGCCCTCAGCCCCTTCCTCCGTCCCCACGCACCCCCACGCTTTTTTAGGTCAGGTAGCCGCCCCGATTCTAGGACACGGTGCAGGATGAGAAAATGTGCATTCAGCCACGGGTGACGTTATCAAGGTCACAGATGCAGTACGGACAGGTGAATGTATCGGCTCTCAAAAATAACCTCCCCAGCAGGGGGCCAGAACGCTCCGAAACACCTGGAATCCGGAATGGAACATCCTTTTTTTTTGGTACGTAAGAACATCAGACAGTTTCCTGCTTCCATGTCCTGTAGGCAGTGCCCAGAAGGACAGAGCAGCCATGGGGCTGGCTGTGGCTGTGTGTCCTGGTCGGGTCTTAGCCACGCTTTAGCTGTGGTCATTACCTCTGGGGCCGCCCTCTGAGGGATTAGTCTGGATCAATCAGCGGCTGCAGCCAGCCTGACCACGGGCCTCCAGAATGGCCAAACACTCTTCCACAGGTTCGGCCGGGATTAGCCCTGACACTTTTAATTGGCAGCTCCTTTTTGTGAATTCTTTGGGCTTGCTTGTCCATACTCAGGGGGCTGGGGGACTGCTCAGGGAATGCTCCACCCTGCAGGACCCTCAGGTTTGTGGCTGAGGGACGATGGCACCGTAAATATAGGGAAACTGGACCACCTTAAATGACGCACAGTAGATGTTGAAGTACAGTAAGTGTTGCCACTCAAACAGTCACTCTTCCAGTCACACGCAGTTGTTACTAGAATGTGTTTTGCAGGAAACTGCAGATGACTGAGAAACTGCTGCCCCTCTTGGCCACTTGGAGAAAGAGTGTGTGTGTGTGTGTGTGTGTGCTGAGTGTCTTTAAACACCCTGCAGGGTACAGTGATAAGGTGATTATATTCCCCTAAAGCCATTCATATTGATTTACAGTCATTCCACCACTGTCTGTCTCAGAAGCCAGTCTGTTTGCTGCCTCCTCCCAGGCAGGTGTGAGGGCTTGGGGGGGTGTAGTTGCTTTTCCAATGTAATTAAAAGAGGACGCTGAGTCCTTGAGAGAGAGGTAGAGAGGGTTCCCTCAGTCCTGACAGAATCATTACAGCTTAAATAAAGCCATCTCTAACTGCCAAGCAGTGGACCACTCGCACACTACACACACCTGCCCACACACACGTGCTGGATGCACAGGGACATATCGCACACACTAGCAAGCACATGGCATTGACAGAGTCAGTACAACCCTAATAGAGCAAAATGCTGCTTCAGTAGGCCTTCACTCTCCAGCCACACACCATACACCACACACACAACGTACACCACACATCCACACACACACAATGTACACATATACACACACAACATACACACACAACGTACACCACACATCCACACACACACACAATGTACACATATACACACACAACATACACACACAACGTACACCACACATACACAAAACATAGTACTACCATGTTTGTGCTCAAAAACCTATCTTTGCCTCTCTTTCTCTCCCGTCACAAACATTTTCATACAGCTTAAACATGCACACGAATGAAGTCATTAGAATTGTAGATGTGGAGAGTGTCTGATGGCAGGTCCCTCCTCCAGGAGGTCCCGTACCAGGGTGCAGTAGCCCCGCCCCCACCCCTATCATCCAGGGGCCCCCAGGGCCCAGCCTGATTTAGAGACATTATCATAAGCAAATGGAGGCTCAGGGAGGGCTTGGGTCTCTGGCTTCCACAGCAGCTCCTCCCCTCCAGGGTCTCGCTCGGCTCCCCCTGCTGGGCACTTCCCCTGCTGGACTCTGGAGCCCCTGTCCACACGGTTAGAGGGTGTGGCCCCCCGTCCAGACACTGAGGTTTGAGGGTGTGGCCCCCCATCCAGACACTAAGGTTAGAGGATGTGGCCCCCCATCCAGACACTAAGGTTAGAGGATGTGGCCCCCCGTCCAGACACTAAGGTTAGAGGATGTGGCCCCCCATCCAGACACTGAGGTTTGAGGATGTGGCCCCCCATCCAGACACTAAGGTTAGAGGATGTGACCCCCCGTCCAGACACTGAGGTTTGAGGATGTGGCCCCCCGTCCAGACACTAAGGTTAGAGGATGTGGCCCCCCGTCCAGACACTGAGGTTTGAGGATGTGGCCCCCCGTCCAGACACTGAGGTTTGAGGATGTGGCCCCCCGTCCAGACACTGAGGTTTGAGGATGTGGCCCCCCGTCCAGACACTAAGGTTAGAGGATGTGACCCCCCGTCCAGACACTGAGGTTTGAGGATGTGGCCCCCCGTCCAGACACTGAGGTTAGAGGATGTGGCCCCCAGCCAGTAATGACCATCAGAACCAGGACGGAGGAGTCCATCCCAGTAAAAACATGGGGAGGATGTGTTCTCGTTGTGAGTGTCGTGTGGCCATGAAGACACCGTTCTTTGGGGCCTTGTTTTCTGTCGTCGGGGATGAGAGTAGGTCTCTGGCAGCACCTAGTGGCTGCAGGTGGACTAGCAGCCTCTGGTACCTGCTCCTCGCACCAGTCCAGCGCTCACCTCACCGGGGAACGCCGTCAACAGAAACACCCTGTTCCACCAAACACGCATACACACTCCTCTGCCATTAATATTCATGAGGAGGGGGGGTTTTTTTTAGAAAGTGTTTACGCCGGTCATTTGTCCTGCGGTGCTGTATGGATTATTGATCTTGGGTTTTTGCCTTGTAGCTTTCTATGTTTTTCCCAGCCAGCCTCGGTAAGAGCGCTGTTACCTCCACAGTGAGATGGCTACAGAGCACACTGGAGAGGGAGTTGTTCATTCCTGCGGACAAAGCCGGCCACTGCCTAGGAGCAGGAGATCTGGGATGTGTCGATCCAGATCAGATTGATAGGTCAGTGTATCGAGCATAGAGTTCTCCTCTTTTGTCCGAGTGGAAAAGATGCCCTTTGAGATTATAGATCGGGATGAGGACAGCTGTGCTGCTTGATTAGGAAGTGACTCCCGACACCTGGCTGCCACACGTGCACCTAACCCATCGGCTTCTTTTACTCTGATTAGATTATGCAATTGATTGTTTGGTGCAGCAGCCCCAGCAATGTGTTTAGAATGACTTATTGTCTCACTGGACAGAAGCGATGAAATATTAGGAGCTAAGTGGCAGCAGTAATAGAATGCCTCGTGAAGCTACTATTGATTAGAACATTCAGGACTCCTGAGATTTCACATATCTTGTCTTAATTACTCGCCAGGCAGGAGACCTGAGCCCACACACACGCTCACACACACACACACACACACACACATGCACACACCCCACTGACACCTTTGGTAAAGGAGTGATAGGGTTGCAGCACATGGATGCTACACACAACACTGGGATTCAACTCATCACACAACGCACACTCTCTGTAGATATGAATCATTCGGGGACACCTGCGTTATGTAAATTGCCTCGTCCCTGCAGTCATTTCCTCACCTGTAATATCCCTGTATCAGTGAACACCACTCAGACAGCTGTGCTCTGTTATGTTTAAGCAATGTTTTTTGTTTGTTTCCCTTATTTACGAGTGCTCCTCTCTTTCTCTCTCTCTCGCCTCTTTGTTTTTCACTCTACTTCACCTCACAAACTTTAATATCAGTGATACGAGTTTGCTTGATGTACATCACCTTTTATGGCTGACTAGAACCTTTGGGTCCTGAGTGTCTGCTTGGTTACAGCTGTAGAGGGCTGTCATCCCCCTAACAGATGCCTTCCTGTGAGCCTGCTGCACCAGGGGAGCCTTATCCTTCCAACCTGCTCCACCTCTGCCCATTTTCCACACCTGCAGCTCTCAAAGCTCTCACTAGAATAGCAGCAGTGGCATGGCCATGTCGTGCCAAGTTGGCCATAGTCAGCGCTTGTTTTACGCAGAACACAGGAAGTTGAAGCCATATAGGATTCACTGTCATTGATGGTCTTTGTTGCTCACGTTTGATGTTTGTGTGTGTGTGAACCAGGGACCAATGTACAGGAGGCCAAAAGGATCTTGTCAGAGAGTGGACTGCCTATCACGTCGGCCAGTGACCTGGATGACGCGGCCAAGAAAGCTGTGGCCAGCATCAGGAAGTAGAGGATCACCTCAAGACCAAAGCTTCTACGTTCAGTCCAGCCCCACTCCCCCACCCCAGCATCACCCAGACCCACCCAGCCCTCCTCTCCTCTCCTGGCTTAGCCCCCTCCCCAAGGCCCCCTAGCCCTGATATCAACCTCTGAAGATTCAGCAATATCTTCCCGGTGCTTCCTCCTCGTCCTTGTCAGGTCTTTGTGTTTCAGTGTTGTTTTAGTGTTGGCCTCAGCTTTGGAAATCAAGTCAACAGACTTGAATTGTACATTCCATTTTCACAAGGCAAGGAATTTAAGTACAAAATATATACTCACTATATATCAATCAGACTTAAATAGGAAGAGATATCCTATTCACATGTTGCAGATGCCTTTTGTGTGCCATCACTGTGATTTCTGTAAAGGACGGTTTGTCAAATATGTCTTCTGACAGCCAACCTGGAAGAACTCTCAAAGAGCAGAAGGCCTTGCTTATCTCTTCTGGTTTTCTATTTTGTTTATCATCAGTGTCAATAGGTTATTGGTGCTTTAGGAGAAACTTCCTGGGTTTGCCTTAAAGCCAATGCCTTAATTGCATGTTGTTTGTAAGGCAGTTGAAATGATCTTATTCACCCAATGTCTATCATTATTATATTTGAAACCAGGTGTATGAAGTGGGCAATCTTACAGTATTGCACTCTTATTTTGTAATTCCATATTTGATTGTGCTGCAGTGAAAGTTGATTTAGCAGGAACTTTGATAAACACTGTGCCTACTCCATGAAGGAAAAATGGTTGACAGGTGAACTAGCCAACACTTCATGCATTTATCAAATGTCATTGTAATTACAATTTTTATAATCATGATTGTATATTGCCAGTTGAGATGTTGCTGGTTAACTTTGTGTGTTTATAATTTGAGAGAGAAATAAATGACTTTCAGGAATCTTGACTTTGATTGATCTTTTGTTTATTTGCAGCTTCCCCTGTTTTATGTGCCTAGCATATCAGTAAAGGACGAAGGAAAGAAACAAGGAATCAGGCTATCAGTTCCTTTGAGGTTGAGTTCATTTGCAAAATAAATAATGTGAGAGGGGGAAAGCAAGCACTCTGCACTTATCTGTCTGTCACAGCTCTGGCCTTAAAGTGGAGTTTTCAGAAGTTAGAAGTAAGAAAGGCTGTTAGCCAGGCCAGAGGTAATCCTGTTTATACAGCAGCAAACCTCATCATGTACGACGTCATGAGTGAACACCTCCCCTAGCCTTAGTTAAGGTCTGTACTCCTCTAATAAAGCCCTGGAGTGTGGTCACAAGAGAGATGGTCAGCGGTGGGACTGTCCTTCATGGAGCCAGTCGGCCTGTGTGTCAGAGAGGGAGATCTCAGTGAAATATATCCCTGTCAGACTGGCTGACTCTGATAGATTATCTGTCAGGGGATCTGACAGGACACCTAGACCCATTGGATCAACTGCCACTTTTGCAAAACACACACACACACATGTACAGTCACACTTGCACTGCCCAAGCTGATTTACTACTTACTCTGCAGATACACTGAGACACGGCATATATTATGGATCAACTGCCCTGGAGCTAAAATACACCTGTTAACAACCCTGTGATTGTGAATATATGCTAGGTGTGATTCATTTCTTGTCATTTTTCAGACCAATCAGTAAGGCCCAACCTCAGGCTTTAGATATAGGAATATCTGGTGTGTTTTGGTCGTCACAGGCAGTAATTGACCTCCACCTGGCAGAGGAAGCTCTGCCTCCTTACAGCTAGGTCATCTGGCAACAAACGGTGGAAGTTCTCCCACGCCCAGCCGACAGCCCAAGCCGTGCAAATGGGCTGGATGGTTCAATAATTGCCTTATTTCATGCTCTTCCTCCGGTGTGTCAGAAATACCCTCACTGATGGATTGGACGGTGGAATTTAAGGTTGTTAAAGTGGCCTTCTTTGGCGTTGACATTGTTTAATTCAGAACCGAGCTGGAGGTCAGTGGGAATGTTGTGCGCTGATTTACTCGCCAAAATTAGTGGCGCTCTGTCATATAAATATAGATGAGGAGAAAAGCAGTGGAGGTCACCCACTGGCTTCCATCATTTACCCTCTGCTTTTAACTTGGTGAGCACCTCTCCTGGAGACCCTGCACTAGATAAGCAGCTAAGCTGTTAGAGAGGATATTACCATAGTTTCTCTCTTTAATTAAGCTGAATTATTATGCCAGGAGTGCATTCCTCTCTTTGACTCGCTTTATTTGTCTCTGTAATTGTCCCATTTCAGTTTCTAAAAGCTTTGCAGGTTTTTTTTTTTTTTTTTCATATCCCTCAGAATTGATGTCAAAGCGGTAATTGCCACTTTATGAAGCTGCCTTTTGTGTTTAACATGGAGCTGAGGCCCAGCGTTTGTGAAAACCATTCTTTAGACAGTAGGGTCAAGCTGGCCTCTCAGGAACCATTGGTTATTTATTGAGTAATTTGGTGGAAACAACTACTAATATATTAGTTCATAAAAAAGCAATAACATTTTAGATTGCCTACAGCTATTGTACCATTTCTGTCGGGGATAAGACCTGTTCAGTATTTACAATTTTCTGTTGTCTTGCCTACTGACAAGATGGATGGACTTGCAAGAAGGCAAAGATGTCGACTGGTGTATGTGTCCTATTTATTTATTTTTGTTGATGTCGTGTTTGCCTTTATTGTGTGTCTGTTGGATGTTGTGAGTCCCTGCAAACATTCCTCATGGCTGTGTCCTGTCCTTCACTTCCTAGACCATTGTCCCATTACAGGCCAAACACTTTAGAGTGCACCTACTGTATAGCCCCAAAACACTCCATAAACAGTCCCTTTCACTTCTGCACACAATTGTCTTTCTTCTAAATCAAACCATATAGAATCGGCTTTGACAGTTTTCATGGTCAGAAAACAATAGGCGGTTTAAGACTGAGTTCTAACACCAGGGGAGAGAGGGAGTTCTGAGACTGGTGATTGTGTGTTTGTCTCACCGCCTGGTGCTCAAGTCTAAACGCTGGCCTTGGATCACAGATGGGCAGAAAAATCAATTTCCCTCTCCTAGAAGTGTTTCTGCAATTGAAGGTCTTAAAAATCAATCTAAATTACCTGCTCTGCCTTTTTAACAAAAAACTGAGTTGAGAGGAGGCAGATTTAAAAGTTGTGATGAGACTGTCTGCTTGAATCTTTTTTTCCCTGATTATTGCTTTTTTCCCTTTCACCTCTTTCACAAACAAGTCAATTAAATGACTGCTTTAAAATACTAATGTTGAGAAAAGTATACTTAGATATATATATATACAATGTATACATGTATATATGTATATAACGTATGCTACTCTACTGAAAAACCACAGAACAGTGTGAACACACAGTAGAACATCCTTCAGACATAGTTGGGGATTCTGTAAATCCAAAATATACACACAAAAAAACAAATAACATTACCACCAGACAATAACTATGAAGTCTGCATGTTTCCCACCCACCGAACAGAAAAAAAGGAAAAAAACAAACTCAAAATAATAGAAAACTACAGAATACAAATAGTATTTACTTCTTCTTTGTCTCTTTTTCTCTCTCTCTTTCAGTACCTTTTCACACATCTGTGTGTATTAACAGTTCACACACTCTCACTGTCAATGAGCGTTTAATGGTCCGTTATTACTATAACTTTCTCCTCTGCAAACTTTTGACAGTGATTTGTATGTGTGTTTGTGAGCTGTCTCTGATCCAATTATCTACAAAGAGGTATCGAGAGAGCAGGCTTCAATAACGGAGGAATCTACTGATAACCTGACACTAATTAAAAGCTCATTTGGTGTGACCTCTGAAAAGCCTTCCTAATTAAAACAGAGGCAGAAGCAACATAATGCTGTTTCAGATTGCTGGGTAATTAGGCGGCTGGGTTTCCTGGTGGAGTTCTCAGCAGGTGTGTCTAGGACACGCTCCGGCACTCCACAGTCCCACAATGCACCCCTGTGTGCCACCTGGCAAAGGAAACTAAAGGCTTAGAAGGATGTACTGTTATGATGATAAAACAAAGCAGGAATACAAGACAATGTTATCCGTCAACTTTGACAGTGTGTTGTGTTGCTTTCATCCAGCAAAATTTCTGCATTTAGTTTTAGAAAGAATTTGGCCTAAACATAGTAGGTAAGTACACCTGTTTAGTTAGGAAAGCTTAAGATAATAAATGAAAGCAGACAGATGTCAATCATGTCCAACATGGAATTACTTGTAAATAATGTGGTGAGCCTGGAGAAGGTTAAACTGGTGTTAAGGTGACTTTGGTAGTTAATAGCTTTAACAGGCTCTTTTCCGTCTCCTACCTCAAACTCAGGGTGAATATAGGAAGCCTGTGTGTGTCAAGAACTATTTGGCATCAAATGAGTTTGACTGCAGCGTGCAGCGTCAGGAGTGCGTGTGCGCAGTGCCTGGAAAAGTGGCCTGCCATGGGTGATTTTGGCGACATGATAAAGCAGGGCAGTAATGAGGAGATGAAGGCTACACACTCACACACGCACACACACCCCTTGCTCCACAAGGTGATGGAGTTTGGCATCCTGGCTTTTGTGGAGATCTGGCCTGATTTAGCTCGCTTGATATTGCAAGCATTCTCTGTAATCACAGCCTAGATATATTTCTGTTTTGTGTGTGTGTGTGTGTGTTTGTGTGTGTGTGCGCAAGACAATAAAGGGTGTCTGTGTGTTTGTTTTGAACTGCAGGACATCTTGAGGTGTTTGTGTTGCAAAATATGTTCCAGATGTTTGTTTGTATTTAGACGAGGAAATTATAATGGTGTTTATTAATTTGGAGAGCGTGCTGATTGGTTAGAGTTCAATCAGTACGGTGCAACTACTGCATCTCATCTGTTTGTGTTTGTTCATTTCTGAACAAGCAATGAATGAACTCCATAAAAATCCTTAACACACACATGAAGGGGAACGGCAGGAAAAGCACTTCAAAAAGTCTGAAATATGTGTAATAGCATGAATATTGCCATTTCTGAGGCCCTGATGGCAGGAAAATTGGTTCACTTTTGACGGTTATCAAAAGAACAGTTTTTAGATAACACAGCAGAGTATTATGGGAACTCAGTTGGTTTTGTCCCCTTTATATTCCACCAAATACAGGCTTTAGGTTCCAGAATATGTTTGTTAGCATCAGGACAGTCAGATAAAGAGTGGCATCATAGTAATTGTGTGTGTGTGAAGTAGTCAGAGCACTGTGGCAGTAGTCTGGCCTGCTCTCCTTGCTGAGGCCATTACTTATATTCACAGGTTAGTTCAAACACTTCCAGTAGTAAAATTCTCCATTACATGGGTCAGTAGAGGGCAATGGGGGAGGAATAACTCCCCGGTCTTTCGTGGAGATCCAGGCCCCACCTGTACTCCTGTCTTACTGCATGTCTGTCAGAGCTCTGATTGCCTGTTAGAAGGCCTCATTCACAGTGACAAGAACCCCTTTTTTCTGCAGGAGCCATTTTCTCCGCCATGTCAGATATTGGGATATTAATGAATTCACAATGACAGTCCTCTGGGAGCGAGGCTGCCTGCCTGCCTCTGCAAATTTATCTGCAGGTCCTTTGTACCACGGGAAAAAAGCCCAGACTATGAAAACAAATAGGTGCGGGTCAGAAACTCATCTCCTCCCAGAGATTAAAAACTCATCTCTCAGAGCGGAGCGGCCTTATTGAGGCTGATTCCGTGGCCCTCTATGCAAATGGTGGTGTGATTAGACGAGGTGTTGCCGTGGTGAGACGCAGCAAGGCCGAGGACGCCATGTCCCTCTGTCCAATTACCACTGTGTGCTTCACAGTACACCCAGGAGCCCTGGCCCAATCAGCTAGAGACAAGCTTTCTCACATGCACACATACAGTTCACACACACAGACACACACACAAGCGCATGCGCACGCCTAAACACACAAGATTCAAGACTCCACAAGTAATGTATGCTGTCGTCAGAGGTCCAAACATGTTTAAACTGAACTGCATTGATATGCACAGTGATATCCCATGTGTAAAAAGAGTGTTATTAAATCATTTTTAAATGTAATGTGTATTTCTAATTGGAAATGTTCTTAAAATGACCTGATTTTGTATCTTCACTTATTAATGGAAACTTGAACATACCTTATGTAAGTATGATTGTTCTTACACTTTGTAAGTATGCCAGATGTGTGATGTGTTCACTTGGGATACACAGTGATGTTTACAGTGATATTTCTGCTGTGATACTTCAGGCCCTGTCTCAGTGTTAGGCTCAGGGTCACATGACGGCTTACTCAGGGTCACATGACGGCTTGCTCAGGGTCACATGACGGCTTACTCAGGGTCACATGACGGCTTGCTCGGGGTCACATGACGGCTTACTCAGGGTCACATGAAGGCTCGCTCAGGGTCACATGACGGCTTACTCAGGGTCACATGACGGCTTGCTCGGTTTTAGATACATCCAGGTTTATTTGTCTCATATTAACAGATGGGCTAATAGTTGTATATCTGTTGTTTGACTGGCTACATGGCATTCAATAAGACTGAGAACTGTGCAACACTACGGAGTTGGGATGTATTCATTTTCTTGAAACTTTAATGATGTTACAAATCATTAAAAAGTAAAGTCTGATTCCTTTTTAATGAAGGCTTCCTGGCAGTTCTGGCTGTAGACTGTGGCTGTGATATCATCCAGGGTTGTTTTCTCATTAACCTTAAATTATGCAAGCTAATGCAGTTCAAACTCTAGTTTATGGAGAGACATCATCGTCTTGCTCTTCTTGTTTTTTCATATTTGATACAGTCCTTTCATGTTGACCAGAACGTCTCAGGGTCGTGGATGGTTTACATTCGGACTGCTTTCACAGCAACTTTCCTCTTTAATGAGCAGTGTTTCCCCTCAAGGTCAGGCTCTCGTGCCTCCACCACACTGTGTCAAACATGTGTGTGTGTGTGTCCTCTACCAACCATGTTATTGAGCCACACTGCTGACATGAGGTCAGTGAAAACAAACTCCCATCAACCCCCTCACTTCCTCTTGTTAAGAACTAGAGTTACCTGAAGACGACTACCTCCACGACTTGTGGCCTCCCCAGCGCTCCAGGGCCATTGCTTTTAATAAGGTACGTATATTTATCTCATCCAGCCTGTCGATTGCTTTACCTGGATCAATAAGGATTAGTATTTCACACCGATTCAGATGTCCCCCTCAGGGGCCTTTTGACACTGAGGCCAGGAGACATTTCATGTGAGTTTATGTTACACACACCGTATTCATATCTTATTACTATATGGTTGTTAGTGAGAACAGTGTACAGAGTACTACTCAGGACTCCTGTACATGCAGAGTGATGTTCTCATTTCACACTTTGTTCTTATCGAGTTCAGTCAAGACACTCATGTATTGTTTTAACCAATTATTGATAACCATAGATATGGAAATAGGTTTGACTTTGGTGCAGTGGATGTATCTAGAGGAAGCATTCCCTGCCTCTAGCATTAGCGAGCAACATACATACAGTATGAGGCAGGGAGCAAACAGAGTGTAAACCTGATGGACAGTAACATGCAGACACCACGGGGGAGATGGGGATGGTGGAGAGCGGCAGCAGCACAGAATCATAGAACAACCAGGGGAGAGGATACGTGTGTCCATGCTGCATTGGTCTTGCCGCCTTATTGGACATGGACCTATGGGGTTGAAGTAACACAGGTGTAGTTGATGAGTGAGATGAGGCGCGCTGCCACAGTGCCATGCCTGAACTAGGCTTCGCTCATCTGTTGCATCATTTACCTTCTACTCCTTCTTGACCATGGTACCTGGAAGACGTATTCTGAACGACTGAACATTCTCATCTCTTTAATTTGGCATCGATAGATCATAAAAGAACAATATTTGCACCGTACTGTAGATTAACAACATGCTCCTTTAATAATTCCAATACTGTGTCAGTCATTCTTTCCAGTTCAGCAGAGATCGAGAAGACAATATGATGAATTTTGTAACCAGTCACTCAACTAACGAAACAGCTGTCAATTTGCTACGTTGGTGGAGCGGTGAGGTTCTCCTGTGAGCCCCTCCTGCCAGCCCACCTGGATGTGTTGCCCTTGACACGTCCTTCAGCTGCCTGAAACACTCCATGAACGACTCAGCTGTGCACCTAACTACACCGAGGAGTCTCCTTCTGCAGCTGCTGATGCATTCTCCTAGGTGCCTGTGCGTGTCTGTGTGTGTGAGTGTGTGTGTGTGTGAAGTGTAAAAGTTTAAACTTCACCCACCCACCAACATCCCTCATTTCCCCTCTCCCCTTCCACTACTTGCACCTCAGCGCAGCAGATGACATTTAATAAAATATTTATAAAAAAACAATCTCTGAACAGCGTAATTAGAAGCAAGTTTAATGTCTGTATAATCCTTTGGCTCCTGTTTGGCCTTCATCCTCCATGTGCATGACACAGGCTGCGCCGCAGTGCTGCACTCAAACTGGTGCTGTTCCACCAATAAGCACGCTGCTGGGTTTAGTCATGTAACATGCACTGATGAAACCTTACCTTGGACTGCCTTCCCCTCTCTTTTTGGAGGTGCTGTTTACTCTTCTCCAGTGTGAGGCCAGACCCCAAGAGGTGCAACGTGCTGGAGGGAGAGAGAGAGAGAGAGAGAGAGAGAGAGAGAGAGAGAGAGAGAGAGAGAGAGAGAGAGAGAGAGAGAGAGAGAGAGAGAGAGAGAGGGAGAGGGAGAGGGAGAGGGAGGAGGGAGAGGGAGAGGGAGAGGGAGAGGGAGAGGGAGAGGGAGGGAGGGAGGGAGGGAGGGAGGGAGGGAGGGAGGGAGGGAGGGAGAGAGAGAGAGAGAGAGAGAGAGAGAGAGAGAGAGAGAGAGAGAGAGAGAGAGAGAGAGAGAGAGAGAGAGAGAGAGAGAGAGGGAGGGAGGGAGGGAGGGAGGGAGGGAGGGAGGGAGGGAGAGTGGGGGAAGGAAAGAGCAAAATACACTGTCAGATATCGAGAGGGAGAGAGAGACAGGCCTATCTACGTCAAACACACACGACAACATCCTCTACCATTTACTCTAAATGACTTGTGGAATTAGAATGGCTCTTCACATTATTGAATTTCAGGTTATTAATTACTTTCCAATTACTTTACCAAATATGGTACATTGAGTACCTAATTGTCCAGCTAACTCTGAACAGATGGATAGTGCTGTGCTAGCACAGAGCAGGAGCTAACGGAGAAGAATGGAGATGGGGAGTGATAACACACTCCACTAGCTGTAGCCATGCTGCCGCCATGCTAGTTCAGACACCTGTGGCATGCTGTAATTGGCTGGTACATTAGGGGGGTGGTGAACCCGGAAGTGCTGGATCATGTCTTGGGAATGTTTTATCAGTCGCCCTGTAAAAGTTTGCTGCCTGAAGTTATTCCTCATTTACAAAGGAAATAAAGTTTTGCATACCTATAAAACTGATGACTGTGTTTGTGTATATATTTGTGTGCGTCAGTAAACTGAATGGTTTTCAGTGTGTGTTTGTGTGTGTGTGTGCTTCACATGCGCCTACATGTGTCACGTGTGCTACTGGATGTGTGGTGAGTGTGGAGCCTGGCTCCTCTGTGACAGTGAAAACCCTGATGGGAAATATCTCCCTAATTAAGAATAATGAATAATTCAAGTCATCCCATGCTAATTAGTATTCCATCAGCTACCGTGGCGATGACGGCCTGTCGGAGCTTAGCTCACTATGTTGCAGGCCCGACCAGGGAGTGAAGGAATGCAGACAAACACTGACAGTCGGATGAGATGACTCTGTAATACACCAGCCTGGTTAGCTTCCTCCAATTCCACAACTAGACCGTAAGACAACAAAATAACCTGTTTTCAAAGGTGTTACTCTATCGTGCTAGCCAGAGAAGGAGCAAAATATCAAGCTCATATATCCTGCACTCCCTCACCACAAACGAGGAAAATTGTACCTAGCCATTAACGTTTTACAGCAATGTGGCCCTGCTGTAAAATGTAATTGCTTCCTCAGAGATATCCGATGCTAATAAACACAATAATTAAGTAGGCAAGTATGTTTCAGTGACTCACCGAAGTTAACAAGAAGATAATTACTGTGAGGCCAAATAACCGCTTCTCTTTATTTATTGCACTGACATTGGTTTGCTGTAAAATTATTACAGCAACTGTAATAATTATGTAACTATTATTACACCATAGTCTAAATATTATCATAATAGTTTTACAAAAAAATACTATCACTATTCAGCACATTCCTGAATACCATTAGCAGATGTTGTAACAAATGACCATGGTCTGCTTGTGCAAGGTTTGCGTTTCACTGGTGTATTACTGACATTGCAGGACCAATCCTGATGTCCTAATGCTGTTTAGGAATAAGAAACAAACTCTCCCTCCCACACACATACACAGGGAAGCTTACACCACACCCATGTGGACTCAAACGTACCACACACACACACACACACATTCTGGTACTCCCTGTGAAAGTGTGGTGCCTGGAAAAAGCAGGCGGTCTTTGTGCTAGGTTTAACCTTGGCTCTGGAGTAAACACAGAGGGGATGTTCTGAGAGGACCTTTAGCCAGAAGTACTGGCTTTCATACAGTCTTCTGGGCCTCAGGGAGACCACCACAAACACTCCTATTGATCCACTGTCATACTCTCAGCCTTCACTCTGCCTCTCCGGCCATGGACCTGAGGCAGGGATCTAGTGTGTGTGTGCGTGTGGGTGTGTGTGTGTGTTTGTGTATTTCTGTATTTCTGTATGCATTTGCGGTATTACAGTAGTAGGTATACTTTATGTTTTATATATATATTTATGTATTAAATGTATATTCCATGTGATCTTGCGGTTTGATTTGATGCGTGTTTGTGTAATTATGATGTCCACAGTTTGGATGGGTACTGCTTCAGCATTCATCTTTTATATAGTGGCTCTTCTACTCTATAACACACAGGCATCTCATTCTCTTTGATGGGTAATGCACAGCATGTAGGTTATTTACATTAAACTGTGTGCTAGTGTAGCCGGTGTGTGGTGAAACTCACTCCTCAAGTATGTAACAGGCCACCCGCATCAGTGAATTGCTAGTTTTTCGTTGGCGTAGTTGGTAGTGGTGGCGCTTGGGAAGTCAGAAGTGGTGAGTTCAACTCCCGGTCGGAACGGACAGTGGCCCATTTACTTCTGACGGAACTTGCAAGACCACGTCTGTCACACTAGGGCTGGGTAATATATTGAATATTAGCGATAATATCGCAATAATTTTGACCATTTACAATTTGAAAATGCTTTCTTTTTGTCCTGTCACATAAGGACCTCTGCATGAATTGTTCCATGTGAGGTCCATTTTGTCAAGTTGCAAGTACCATGTTATGGCAACTGCTTAAAATTTGCACCACACATTTTGTACTTTGTAACAATAGCTGTTCTATCTAAATTGTTTTTTTCTCAAATAAAATCATGTTTTTTATTATTTAAATGCAAACATATTGAGATATATATTGAATATCTTACTTTTTTTTTACAATATCGAGATATCATTTTTGATATTTACTGTGTGCTTAATAAATAACGTATGTTTTAGATTCATGAGGTCTTTGCATAGTGCGTTGTTGTGCTTACCATAAAAATCAGCTCAGTGAATTTTTGTGGGGTGTATTGTGAGATAGGGGAGGGGGAGCAAGGAGTCGTGATGAATCGTTCCCAATACTGTGTGCCTTGAATAAATACCAGGCCATTTCCACATCATAAATATCAACCCAGTCTAATCCGCTCTCCAAGGTGGGCCTGGACTTGTTAGCTCTGGGGGTTTGGAGGGTAGGAGGGGCAGGATGAAGGTCCCCCATGTGGATCCCCCAGGAGGGGGCCAAGGGCAGCTTAATCCCTGAAGCGGGAGCTCCATGTGTCTGGTCCCCACGGGCAGATGTGCTACAGATGCCAGGATAGACCATACAGAGCATTAATCATTCTCAGCTTGATGACTCTCCCCTTCAGAATGTACCTGTCTCTATGGAAGAGATGTGTGTGTGAGAGAGAGAGAGAGAGAGAGAGAGAGAGAGAGAGAGAGAGAGAGAGAGAGAGAGAGAGAGAGAGAGAGAGAGAGAGAAAGAGAAAGAGAGAAAGAGAGAGCAAGAGCAAGACAGACAGCTAGAAAGATAGAAATAGAAAGATGGTAGAAAGCGAGGTTTTATAGTATGATGTCACTGTAATAGCCTATATTTCATGTACTGTACCTTACACTAAAATCCTTTCACTCCACCAAGAAATTCACACAGAGATTTGGATGCATTTTAATCTAATCATGTCCCCCTCATACTGTGAGCCCTTTGTGTTGACTAACTCAGTGACATTGGGCTCCAATCTGGCCTGACGTCTATAGCGCTGAGCTCATTTTTCTCTGTGTCAGACGATGTCCTGTCTGATGAATTCTCCGGCTTCACCCGGGCGGATTGGCTTGCACGGCAGCTACAGGCAGGTGATTGATGACTGGGAGAAAAGTCCTCAGCTTGCCTCTGATTTCCCCAGACCTGACATCCTGACAGGCCCAATCGTCAGGCAGACATCTGAATTGGGCCTCTGCCCAGTGGCTGGTAGGTCTCCAGCTTACAGAACTGCCCACTGTCACAGTTGGACAGAAGCTACATAAGTAACCGATTTCAGCAGTGGATCTATTAAACTGCAAGAGATTGTGATTTTTAACACGATACACTCCTAATGAACTACTGTGATGTAACACACACGTGCACAGTCGGC
Organism: Hypomesus transpacificus; assembly: GCF_021917145.1. Taxonomy (NCBI): domain Eukaryota; kingdom Metazoa; phylum Chordata; class Actinopteri; order Osmeriformes; family Osmeridae; genus Hypomesus; species Hypomesus transpacificus. The sequence continues at coordinate 5,470,804 of NC_061068.1, read as the reverse complement.
CACTTTACAGTGTTTAATATTTGTTTTACAACCTTGTATATTCTTCTTACAAGAGGGTAATGAAACAGATACTTCAGCCGAGAACAGAAGGATTCCTCAGTATCCGCATATGAAATGAAAGTGGCTGTGGAGAGCATGAGCTCTCGGTGGAAGCGTGATGTTCCTGCATCAGCCCTGTAGGGGAGGGCTTCAGGACGCCATGCAGGCTTGGTGCTCTGCCTGTTCAATTAGCCACTCATCCTGAGCCCCTCCACCAGTGTGGGGGAAGCGTGTGGGGCCCTGTGTTCCGGCAGGGTGGAGGGAGCGCTCGCTCGCTCTCGCAGGGCGGGCGCCAGGCTGCTGAGGCAGCAGATTGGCTGTCAGCATGGCGGCAAGGGGCGCTGGCATCACCGTGCGGCGGGTTATTGGGGAACCACCAGCCAAAAGACACGAGACGAGGCCTTAATGATGAAATTAGAGGCATCGCTTTTCGAAGAGTCATCAGATTTGCCGTGCCACATGGCCTGTGCCAGTCCTGCCGGTCTTTCCTCCCAATGGTCCTCCCCCTCCTCTCCCTCCGTCCCGTGGAAGTCTGCCTGGCAGCTCAAAGTGGCGCTGGGCAATTACCGCCCACCCACAGGGGAGCATGGGTAAATGTCTGGCTGATTTGAAGGGGTGTGAATGGCTCAGGCTGTCCCGGCTGATGGATGGCTGCTTGGACGCCTGTCTCAGGCCAGAGGGGAGCAGGTGAGGGCGGACACACACGGAAAATGGATTTCTTTAAGGCAATAGTTTTTTTCTCAAAGTTCCAGCTGAGCTGCTATTGTGGAGTGATTTGTTTCTCTTTGTGGAGACAATTGGTCAATAAGACTGGGTCCGGAAGATCACATGATGAAACCAAAGGAGAAGCTTCCAACTGTGGTTTTATAGGGTTCCCATTATTCCATTTATTTTGCTGTGCTGGGATCAGAAACATATGAAACAAAATATCTGAATGGATGGTAGAACATAGCATGAGGAACAGTGGTGTGTACTGTTTTTACATGTGTGTGTGTGTGTGTTTGTGTGTGTGTGCAACTTGTCCTCTTTCAGTGTGTGGCATTGGTCCAGCTGATCCCAATGACCCAAGCAGGAGTCATTCATTTACCCAGCGGTATGTTATGTCCACATCACCACCATGTTTGCCCAATCGTTAACACCTTCTGACAGGCACGGGAAATGCATGGCTCTGGTTTCCTGGGCCTCAAACCCAGGGCCGAGCGCTGAGCTGCAAACAGCCTGTTATTAAATCACAAGCAGGAGGGGGAGGGCTGCCCGGTCTGGCCCAGCCAAGCACAGACACATTATTATGGCAGCGTTCCCAGTATCCTGCCCATCAGAGCCCAATCAAATATTCTATTACATTATCCTCCAATTTCTGCCCCTGTCCGCTTCAGGGCCCAAGGGCCGCATGCACACTGACGGCGGAGGAAGTGTTTCCTCTTCAGCCATCTGTCCTGGTGGGCGGACATATTGGAAATCAAAGCAGGAACAGGATGGGGGCACAGGGAGCAGTTCCCTCGGCTCTGGAGAGACTCCTCTCTGGCCAGGATAACATACCTCCATACATAGAGCCAGACACACACACTGACACACACAAGCACACACAAAAACATACACACATGCTTACACACACACATGCACACAAGCTTACTGGATGGGATGTCTGTCTGCCGTCTATCTGTAAAAATGTACCTGTCTAAAGTACTGACTGTATAAAACTCTGTCTCTCTGAATGGATAAAACTGGAGTTGAAAAAACTCGTGCATTTAGGCTTTTTTTTTTCTTTTTTTTCACACTCTGAATGAGTCAGCACAATCCTTCTGGAACGAATGTGTGGGGTGGTAGTGGGAGGGGGGAGGGGGGTGCCGGGTGCCGGGGGGACAGAGTAGGTTCAGACATGAGGTCACCAGAGAAAGGTGGTCAGATGGGGATAAGAGGACAGATGTCACCACGGAAACAGGGGTCGGAAGGGTGTGAAGAAAAAGAGCTTGGGACCTGGGAGCCATTCAGACACGCTAAAAGCATGTAGCCAGAGAGAGAGAGAGAGAGAGAGAGAGGGGAGGAAAGAGGTGACTTTGGCCTGGAATGCAGAGACAAGCAGTTCTACACACAAGTGGTGGTGAGATTAGAAGGCCGTAGAAGAGAGAGCGAGAGAGAGAGACAGAGAGAGACAGAGACAGACAGACAGACAGACAGACAGACAGACAGACAGACAGACAGACAGACAGACAGACAGACAGACAGACAGACAGACAGAGGTGTATTGGGGGGTCACAGGGGCATGGTGTAGTGGCAGAGCCTCTCACCCCTGGACATCAGAAGAATGTTGGGTCTCTGAAGACATCCTGCCCTGTCCTGGCCGCTCACCACAGTCAGTCTGCAGACACACAGAATGTGACGTGACAGAACGCCTGTCACATGAGAGTGCTGAGACGAGGGCTGCAGAGTTGCCCTTCATGAATTATGCAGCCTAAACAAACTTACAAGCCCCATATCACCCGAGCAGAAGGATTTTCACCCTGTGGGTACGCACTGGGAGGTGAGAGAGGGACAGAGTGAGAGAGAAGAAAGATGGAAGGGGGAAAAAAGATACAGAGAGGGGTGAGGAGAGAGAGAGAGAGAGAGAGAGAGAGAGAGAGAGAGAGAGAGAGAGAGAGAGAGAACTAGATAGAGAGAGAGAACTAGAGAGAGAGAGAACTAGAGAGAGAGAGAACTAGAGAGAGAGCGAGAGAACTAGAGAGAGAGAGAGCGAGAGAACTAGAGAGAGAGAGAACTAGAGAGAGAGAGAGAGAGAGAGAGAGAGAGAGAGAGAGAGAGAGAGAGAGAGAGAGAGAGAGAGAGAGAGAGAAGAGAGAGAGGAGAGTAGGCCATCATCACAGAGAGAGGTGGATCTGTAGAGAGCCTATGTGTTACCCCCTCCTCTCACCTCACTCTCCACTTACAGAGCTCCATTTGCTCACAACATGAGTCGGCGACTGCCCCCCCGACCCCCACCACCCTCGCATGGTCCCAGCAGGAGGGTAGGGGGCATCTCTGAGCACTCTGACAGGACGGCGGGGGAGTTGAGGTGGGGGGGCTGGAGGACAGCGGGGGAGAAGGGTGGGGGGCATTTGGCCGGCATGTCCATTCGGAGTGGCCAGGCCTGAAGATCAAACCAAGGGCACGCTCTCCAGCCACTTCTGTAGCCCTGTCCCTAGTGACAAGGAGTGTATGTGTGTGTGTGTGTATGTGTGTGTCTGTGTGTGTGTCTGTGTGTGTGTGTGTGTGTGTCTGTGTCTGTGTCTGTGTCTGTGTCTGTGTGTGTGTGTGTGTGTGTGTGTGTGTAGCTGTGCTTGCTCAGAGGCAGCTCTTTGTCTTGATGGTGACAGGGTGAGCATGATAGAATGCTTTGGCTCTTCCAGGATCATTCTCTTGTGGATTATTAGGTAGAGGCCACTTTTGCTCTACAGAAACTTTGAGCAATCTACTTACTCATTACCAGAGATAGTAAAACTACACAGATCCTTTACTCAGGTGGAAGTACAGATACTCACATTTAAAAAGTTTGGGTAAAAGTTGAAGTACTGATTACACTTTTTCACTTAAGTTAAATAAAAGAAGTTCTGACATATACTTAATTAATAAGTACTTGTTACTTCTGTAATAGAATTGTAGGTGTGTAAAATTTATTCGAATTGTAAGCATTGGTAAGAAACATTCTGGAACAACTTATGTTGTTTGCAGGAAGGGGAGATCGTTAAGTGTTTAGAAACTGTTGGGGGATTGTGCATGGTAGGACAGATGGCTATCTGTATTAACTATTTCTGAGGTTGATGACCCCACAAAGGACAGGTGACCATTTGGGATGGTCATCTTCTGGAGTTTTATGACTTCCTGACTTGGAGGGACTTTCAGCTGTTCTTATCACCTGGGGGGAAGGGGCTTTGGGACAGCAGTGTAACAAACATTGTAATCACAGTATAATGATAGTGTAATAACAGTGTAACAACAATGTATCAACAGTGTAACAACAAAATAATGACAGTGGAAAACCAGTGGAACAACAGTGCCAAGATGGCAAGTGAGCCTGTTTTAAAATGTAAGAAGTAGAAGGTGCAGATATTTGTGTACAAAATGTAAAGATTGAAAGTAAAAAGTTGTCAATTTATTGTAAAGTAAAGTTCTGATACCTGAAAAAATCTACTCAAAATCTACTGCTCGGAAGGTACTGACCGTCCGAGCAGTGAACGGGACTGCGCCCAACTACATCAAGTCTCTCCTGCAGCCTTACACCCCCACCCGCCACCTACGGTCTTCTTCAGACAACCGCCTGGTGGTCCCACCTCTCAAGACCGCCCGGTCCCAGCACAAGCTCTTCTCCTGCCTGGCCCCCCAGTGGTGGAATCAACTCCCCACCTCCATCAGAGACACGGACTGTCTCTCCACCTTCAAGAGAAGGCTCAAGACGCACTTGTTCCGGGAGTACAATGGTACTTAGGAATGGTTTGCTGAACCCAACGCTAGTTTCCTCAAGTATCACAATGACTCTTGCTTAGACTGTTGCTCTTGTTGGTTAGTGGTAGCTAATTTAAACTGTTGTATTCTATTTTAGTTAATCCTATTTTTATTGCTTTCCTACAGGTACACCTGCACTTAGAGATTAATGTTGTGTAATTTTAACTGGTTTAACTACATGCTCTTTTGGTTTCTTCCCTTTAGCACTATTTTTTGGTTGTTCACAATATGTACTTCTTGTTTTTGACTACCCGCAATGCTGTTGGGCTATCTTGTTGTTATTATCAGTGACCCATGCACTTTGTAAAGCTCTCTCTTGGAAGTCGCTTTGGATAAAAGCGTCTGCTAAATGAATAAATGTAAATGTAAATGTAAGTACAATAACAAAGCATTTGTACTTCATTATACTTGCCATTTCTGCCTTTACTACTCTGCTCAACCCAAAATGAGGCAATCCAGTTGTCATTTATGTTTTTTTGTTTACAGTTGTTGTTAATGGTGGGCTGTGAGACGGTTTTCAGTCAGTAGAGACCAGATGGTAAATAAGTGATTAGCGAAGCCAGTAATCAGGATGCTGCTTGTGTTCCAGTCTGCTGGAGAAACAGGAAACATGTGTGTGTGCTGGGGCTTGTCATCACGACATAGCTTGATCCTCTTACTGTGTGTGAAGAATCAAGCCCCAGGTTCATGTCCACTTGCTTTAAGTTGAAAACACCCATGTAGACACAGACACATGCATGGATGCACATGCACACATACAGCAACACTTTAAACAATAGAGCTTAATAAATTTGACTTTCTCCCCAAATCCCATCTCAGACCTCTGTAGCTCCATCAGTATTCACCTTCAGTCTTCTAAGCTTCTGAGTCTGCAGTCTCTGTCCCTCAGCTCTCCTCCCCAGTCAGAGGGCCACAGACTGGGCTGTTATTAAGACCTGCATGGGGCTACAGGGACTGAGAGTGTGTGTGAGCAGTCAGCCCATCTGTGGCCTGAGAGGGTGGGATGCAGACCCGGGCAGTGCCCAGGGTACCTCGCACCTTATGTGGGCACTGGAGGAGCACTTAGATGTGGCGGAGATCTACATTTTGAACGAGCTTGTCGTTGGACTTTTCATTTCAGAACAGCCTGAGGTTACGCCAGTATTTGCTGGAATGTACGCCTGTGTTTTACAGTGTCGTGTAAAATGGGATGAGAGACTTTCAGATCTGAGAAAAGTCAGACATCAGCATTCTACCGTGTGTGTCCTACCAGCTGCAAGGCTCTTTGATGTCTTAAAGAGGTGAACTAATGGTGGAGTTAATGACAGACACGCCTCATCCTCTCCCTCCATCCCTTCTCCTCCTCCCAGTCCACTGTATGCCAGGGCAAGGTGAACGAGGAAGATGACAGGCCCGACTTCCTGTGAACATGCTCATCAGGGCGGCGGTATCGATTACATTAACATTCCCTCAGTCTGCGATCAATGGCTCGCTCCAAAACTGAGCTGTGCTTAACGCGAAACGCACAGGAAGTCATTTCTCATCATCGTCATCATCTTCCCGCTCCCTCTCTCCCTCTCCCCGTCGCTCCCTCTCTCTATCTCTCCCATCTCTTTCTCCCTCTCTAATAGGGACCCAGGTGTGAGCTGGGTAGGATGAGATGCAGACAGTGGAGAGACCTAATAAAGCAAAGCAGCAGGAGCTCAATGGAAAAACGGAATTGCTGTTGTTGTTTGTTGTCGTCGTCCCCCCCCCCCCCCCATTTTCTACTGGGATTTAAACATGATCCATTTCAAGGTTTGAAGACACACCCGCATGCCCATTCACCCATATTCTCCCTGCTTTAGATAGTTAATGTGCACGTCCTTTTCCGGTGTTGCAATTATGTCCAATGCCCAAGATGCATTGCTCTTGGGTTTTTCAGAGGAAACATAAAGATGCATCACAAGGGGGAATGCTATCACCCTCTTCTTGCCTCTTTACAACCAGACCCCCTACACGGAGCCCCATGGCAACTGACCTTAAGACATTTGGGATGTATTCCCATTCAAATACAAGACGACCTTGTAAACAGTATATAGCTCAGTACCTGATCCTGAACTCTACACGCTCCAGCAGGTCATCTGCAGTATGATATGAGTGACCTCCTTTAAGTCCCCTTCCTTCGCGACGACAAACAGACCATGCGAACACTGTCTCTTCCCCCAACAGAAAGATTACTGTCAGTGGCTCACCTTCGGGCAGCGCATGTGGAAATCCTCCAGAGCAACTTTGGTTGCCGATGTATTAATATGATTTACATAAAGTGAAAGTTCTCTTTCAGCCAAGGAGGCCACTCTAAAATAAGCTGTGGAGACTGAGCCCATGCGTTATGTGTGTCAGGCCTAGGGGCAGTGGAGGGGCCCCAAGGGGCACATGGCCTGGAAATGACACAGAGTGAGGGAAGAGCCCCACTACTGGGGAATCAGTCATCACATCTGCAGAGGAAAGGGGAGGACAAAGTCGCATCACCACCAGGCATAAATGCACACACACACACACACACACACACACACACACACACACATATAAAATGGGAATATTAAATATGGGTTTAGAGAGGGATTATGCAGGTGCAAAGGTAGTTATGCTTTCAGCACAGTGAACACATTTGATCTTGTCTAAGCTTAGTCAGGCTAGAGACCACAGTGTCCGATATGGGATAAAGACGATTATTCATGGCAATGACTTTGTCCATTGCTTTGCCTGCTGCACACAGCTGCACAAAGCTTTACACAAAATGATGTCAAAAACACAAAACAAAACGTGTTAACAGCCATCTGTCTATAGACACTAGACAGTGAATATTTCTAAGATGATCGCATGTCAGGTGTCAGTGATTAGCATAACCGTGTATACCACAAGGTCAATACTTTCCACCAGCCTCTGACAGCACTCAGATGCGAAATTGACCTGACGGGTTTTTGACGGAATGATTTAAGAGAAACCACGACGGAACCTTTGGAGGCATCAAGTGATAGCACAGGGGGAACACAATCCAGTGAGGAATGAAAGAGAGGGGTAAGAAGGAGTCTTCCCTCGGGACACGGGCAGCTGAAAGAACACACTTCAGCACGCAAGATGCCCCGATGCTGAGCTTTAAAAGCAAGGAGTTACTCACACGTTCACTGACTGAAGGCCACTTCCGGAGAGAAACAAGTGTCGAGGGTCTATAAAACAACGCTGGCTCTCCCTCGACACCCCGTACTATTACCAATCCAAACTGTGAAATGTCTCCGATGCATTTCCTCAGATCTGTGCGAAGGCAAAAAAGGCAAAATGTCAACACATAGTTTTTCCACAAAATTGTGCCTTCGGGAGAAGACAGAAAATAAAGAGAAAGGGGGTATTCGTTTAAACATTTAAAGACGGTTCTCCCTATGCTGTGTCTTAATTACCAGAGTGCTAGCCATGCAAATCCGATTGGCCATTTATGTCTGGAAATTCAGAACCACAGTGCGATATTAATTACTCCTCGAGGATCTCTTCTATATTTAATATGCACAGCGCATCGCTGCTATTACCAGGCTGTGTTTCAGCCCCGGCCTTCGTGTCAGCAGTAATCACATCTAACCGTTGACAACACGTTCACCAATCAATAGTAGGGGGGGATTTATAGCTGAATTTAAATCTGTTGTCTCATGCGTGTTTGTTAAAATCACCCAAGACTGGTGCTTTTAATTCTAACGTAAAGTGTATACTTTATTACAGTCATAATTGTCATTTTAAGTACTTGCATCCAGCGTTTGGCACGTTTTACACAATGTGTAAATTATGAGCTTGACTTTTAGAATCATTGCTACCTTTTGTCAGTATTGTCAAACCCCTGCTTAACCAGCCTGACGGAGATATATCGGGTAGAAGCTTCATACCACAGTGATACAGAGACTGAGAAAGACAGAAAATGTGTGTGTGCGTGTAAGTGACCCTCTCAACAGTGGAGCAACACTGACCTCTAGTGTTTGCCCAAAAATGACCAAAAAAACAAGAACAGTGTGACTGCCTGTTGCTCACTCTCCCTCGGTCCTCTATAGCTCCTGGACCTTTCAGATTGCTTTCTTAAATCATTGACAATGTGAGAGGGAACATAGATCAAGCTGCAGAGGAATAATAAAAACACAAAGCACTGTGCCAATTACAGGCCAACGTTCACTTCAGATGTATGAAAACCGAATGAATCACCTCCAAAAAGCAGAGTGTGTTCCACCCCGGTAGTCGACCAGACTGCTCCATCCACACGAAATCACCAGCCGGTCATGAGGGGACAGTAACCATCGCAAACTCATCTACCGCCGACTCCCGCCTAGTGACCTTGGAGAGGTGGGCGTGTTAAACACGGGTCTCCAACATGGTCTGGTGCGCAGCCGCCCTCCTCCCACCACCCAGATCCCATCCACTCTTCTGAAATGCTCCACTTCATGTTTAGACAGGCATTGAGGATGTCATCTCCAGCTCTCAGCACTCAGACTGTGTCTGTAGCGGCCCAGGGCTCCTCGCAGGTTCGGACAGGCTCACGTATCGTAGTCACTACGTGGGGAACCACCCCACCGGTCACTACGTGGGGAACCACCCCACCGGTCACTACGTGGGGAACCACCCCACCGGTCACTACATGGGGAGCCACCCCACCGGTCACTACATGGGGAGCCACCCCACCGGTCACTACATGGGGAACCACCGGGAACCAACAAGAAGAGCCAGGGCTGCCAAAAACACACCACCCACACACATCTGAGGCTCCCATGAACACACAAACACACACCATACAGACCACAGGCTACAATACACACTGACAACTGCTGCCCTCTTCTACAAACTTTATTGATCAGTTTGTATATGTCCAAGCAGCACTATCTCAGCAGCACAACAGTATATTCCTTGCCTCGCAGGCAAGCAGCTCACAGACCCACGCAGACAAATACACAATGCATGGACACACACACAAAATTCCTTTGCTTCAGCTAATGATGTTTGGTGTAAATGTCCACTCCTCCATGCTCTAACTGGGTGTCTATCCGCAGGGTTGGCAAGTGATAATAGCACTGGCACAGTGAACCCATGATGAAGTGACACGTCCAACTGGCACTACACACAAGCGGGCAGGATGGAACAGATGCCACTCCTTTCTGCTGGCCAAAATGGTCCCCAGATTAGCTGGCGATCTACCTAAAAGCACAAGTAAATAATGAGTGAAATAATTATTACTGGTGAACAATAATGCAAGAAGGCACAGGAACCACACCTAAGTCTCTCTCTGTCTCTGTGTCTTTTTTTCTCTCTGTCTCTCTGTCTCTGTGTCTTTTTGTCTCTCTGTCTCTATGTCTCTGTCTCTCTTCTGCAGGCATGTTGGTAGTGGCAGGTCGCTAGCTGATGTGCTCCTATGACATATTGAGGTAATAAAAAGCCCCTCCCCAGGGCTACTGGACTAATTAAACACCTCCTCTGCAACCTTATTGCGGGCGGCAGTTTCCATGGAATCATAATACATCTTCTGGGCTCTTGTGTCACACTGGATCTCCCATCTCCAGTTTATACAAGGGAGGAAAGTTGCAAGGTCATTTACCTTAGAAGATCCAATTACAATAAGTAATCTCTTCACCCAGCAGCATTGACCACCAGCACACAAAGTGGATGACAACATGATAAAAAATAAGTGGTGTGGTGTCATCGTTTGGAGTCAAGTTTTGGAAACCATCTGAAAAGATAAACATGGTTGGCTGGCCCTGAAGAACTAGAATTATAAACCGTGTTCTTCCTGCATAATAGAAAGGTCCATGCATATGAATGACCATGTAATTAAATGGTAGTTTTAGCGTATAGGTTGTTGCAAAAGTGTAAGAAAGCACAGTAGAAGGGAATGGTGTAAGGGATGACTGGATGTTGTAAAGAGGCAGTTGAAGGTTGTCACCAAAACAAGATCAATGTTAACATCCATTTACCCCTGGAAAACCCAACTTCCCCCGTACCAATTTTCACTTGATGAAGTGTAACTACATAGCAGTGCCTTTGTAACTCCAATGTTGTTCCATTGACATTCAGTCATTTAGCAGACACTCTTATCCAGAGCAACCTACAGTAAGTACAGGGACATTTCCCCCGAGGCAAGTAGGGTGAAGTGCCTTGCCCAAGGACACAACGTCATTTGGCAAGGCCGGGAATTGAACCAACAACCTTCGGATTAATACTCCGACTCCCTAACCGCTCAGCCATCTGATCCCCACTGTTACAACAAGTATTGCTCTTTACATGGTAGTCAATCTACCTTCATGTAAATTGTTTCTAAGAAAGGCAGCCCTGGGTTACAAGCTTAAAGAAACATGAGGGAGCCAGTGTCAGTCTGTAAAAGTGCATGTGTGTTCATGTGGGTCAAAGTTAGGGAAGAAGGTGTCCTTTGATTTGGCCTCTTGTGCAGTAAGGGTCAGTGCAACAGACGACTCAGCACCTGTCATCGGATGAGCCACATTCATCAGTCATACGCTCCATATGCTTCCCATTAAAATGGGACATGTGGGCACCTTCCTGGCAAAGTCCAACCACCTACTGACCTAGTCCACAGCTGTTTACAAAGCCTTAATCACATCCGGATATGGAGGGATGGAGGACAAAGAGATTGCATGTGAGGATGGAGAGAAAAAGGGAGCAATGATTGAGAGAGAGAGAGAGAGAGAGAGAGAGAGAGAGAGAGAGATAGATAGTGTGTGTGGGTTGTGTAGAGTGAGTCATTCTGAAAAAGAGATGCAGAGGGCATTCTCTTCAAAAAGCCTGGATTCAAAGAGCAGTGAGTTTCAAAAGGAGACAGCACTGAGGGCAGTGGGGTTTGAACTGTGTTTGTGTGAAGCGCTCTGGGTGAAAAACGGATTCCTGAAGTGCATTAAGTGGGTTTTCTCAAAAATATTGGAGAATATTATGTGAAGAAAAGAAAGAATGAAAAGATACACAGATAAAGAGTGGAAAGAGGGAACGAAGGAGGGGATGGGCGAGAGAGGGACGAGAGAGTAATGCATAGGAGATTTATAGAGAGAAGAACAGTATGCTCACAAGGAGAGCGAGAAAGGGAGTGGTAGAGAGGGAGAAAGTGAGGGAGGGGAGGGGCCACATAGTGAGAGAACATTGGCCTGGGGCGGTCCTACGTGCTGTGTGTCTCCAGGAGTCTGCAGCAAAGGAGGAGGGAGAGAGAAGGGGAGGAGGGAAGCCAGCTGTGGCCCATATTCCTGCCCCAGCCCAGTGCTGGAGTGATGGCCCCAGCATCACCATGTCACCGGCCCTCTGCCCCTCCATGCCAGCTCCTTCACACACACATAATAAACACACTCCATCACCCGCTGCAGCCCAGCCACATGGGCCGATCGCCAGTAGACGCCAAAAGAGAGCAAATTAATTATAGATGTACGTTAAATTACTTTCATTACCTACCTCGCTCCAGGGACGGGACGGAAAGAGAGAGCGAGGGATGACTGATGAAAAGGGGTTTCAGCACCTCCCCAGCAGTAAGTGCGCTCTTACTTTCTTTTTTTCCTGGGGCTTTCACACTTTCCCCCCCCCTCTCCCTTTCGCTACGTTTCTTCTCCTTCCACCTAGCTTTGTAGTGTTCCCTCCGCTTCTCCTTTCCTCTGACACCCCCCTTCCCTGGCTCCCTAGCTCTCTCCCTCGCTCGCTCGCTCACTCGATCTCAATATGCTTGGTTGCTGAACAGTGTGAAACCAGTGCCTCTTTTCTATTCCTCGGAGAGCTGTGGAGAAAAGGCAATGTCAAATGTTGGTGTGAATAGATAATGCATGAAGAGAGATCTGTGGGAGGGAGAGTGATAGATTATGGCCGCAGCTTTACTGTAGGATTTAAAAAAAGAAGCAAGTCCACACAAACACTGACAATGGAGGAGTTACAAAAATAATTCCAATCCAATTTTAAGAGACTTTTTGAGAGAGAAACTGTTGGAAGGTTATATCTCTGTCCACCAATGACATTGATTTATTTTCTCTTTCCCGCTGATTTAGCTCATGTGACTTCTTTCCTAAGCAGCAAATGTACTGTGTTGATTTTTGACACTCAAAATATTTCAAATAGCTTTCAGAGGACGTGTCTGTGCTGCAGGAGCTCCTGTCGTCGAGGTTGGTTCTGCACCAGAATCTGCTTGACTGACTTTAGCACTGTAATAATGATCTAAGAAGAGTCTCAGCCTCTGGGCTCTGACCTTCCTTATGACAGTTGGTGAGCCTACACACACAACTCACAACACATGTATTGTATTTAATTGCTGATTTAAAATTTCAAATATGCAAAGTTTCTGTCAATTAAGCCAATCTGTTATTTTCATGTCAAAGTACAGGGAGGGGGCAGAGTTTCTCTAAATGCTTGTAAAATTGCTTTCCTTCCCATTTTTTGCATACCCTTTTATGCAAAGTGACATTCAGTCTTTTTGAAACCCACAGCCTTTTGATCTACCACTGAGGCAACCTCACAAAGTTGTTGTGGTGCAATTTAATGTTCTGTACATTCCCTGAATGGGTTAGATCATTTAGTAGGGGCAAACATTCTGACATATACGATAGTATAGTGTATCACACATTGACTCTTGCACATCACGTCTCTCTCCACAGTCATACAGACCATAAATGACAATGGTTCTGATGTGGAAACAGCATAGGGCTGTCATCATCCCCCAGGCAAGGTCAGAGACACACTGCTGGAACAAATAACAAGGTCTACAGGTTAAACTGAAACCCCCAATACTAAGAATGTGTGTGGTCATGCATACATGCATCTGTGTTTTGTAGGCTTGCAGGTTTGCTGTGAAGTTAGCAATGCGGCAGGTCCTGATTGAACACGTGGATCTAATCTGAAGATATGCCTCCTATTGAGTATCTGGGGCTGATAGACGGTGCTCTTTGAGCTGTGAGCCTACAGGGACCACTGTGGGCTATCCTAAGATATCCCTAGTGTTGAAGTAAGACAACTCAAAATTCATCCGATTAACCTTTGTTTTTAAATAGTTATGATATACCAGGTTCCAGAGGTCAGCAGGTCCGTGTTAAGGATAAAGATCCATTCTCTTACATTGTGGCCACTGTTAGGATTATAGATCTGCAGTTTTCCTGGAGTAGAGCAGTACTGGATGTGGCGATAACATTCTTAGCAAAGAGTAAGACTCGATTTCGCCATAGCATGTTGGATCTTAAGCCGAACTGACATATCATTCAGAAGTCAGACAGTGTTAATTTGAATGTTGTGTAGAATAATAAAATAATGAAATCTAATATCGCGAGTGAAGATTACACCAACATATTAAATTAAATACCAGCCTATGTATAACAGATTCATCACAACAGTGTAAAGGAGCAAGGTGGATATTGGACCTGACGTTGGGAGAGAAGTGTCACACAGCCATCTCAGCAGACCTAAACACTAGAATGTCTCTATGACACCATGAAGGACAATGGCCACTGGGCATTGTGGGAAAACCCAGGGGGCAGGGGACATGAGGTCAGCAAGCTGGAGATATGAAATACATAAGAATGATAAACAGATGTGGCGACGCTGCAACCATCCCCTGGTCTCACGGGTTTACCCCACCTTGGCTCGTCCTAAGACCTTACACGGGGTGTTCTGGTTGCGCCGTGTGTGTGTGTGTGTATGTGTGTGCATGTGTGTAATTTATTTCCTAAAAGTGTGAGGGGGTGCTGGGCTGGAACATCCGGGTCTTGCTTCATTAGGTAGTCACACCCTTAGCTGCTGACATTTTCAAACTTGTTCCACCGTTTTCTTATTGGTGTGAAAAATTGGACACGGCCACAAAGTGAGAGCTGCATGGTACAGATCTACACCTGACGCCATTTCTCTTGTTGAGTCCTATTTACGTTCCCCGCTCTGTTGGATATGATGCAGAGAGACACTGCTTGGTCTTTGCTGGAGCTAAATTGCACGCGCACAAATCTGAAAAAGTATTCAAGTTGTCCTAACCTTTCTCATCTACTTTAGACAAAATCATGCATCCAAATATCCAAAGTTAAAAGAGAAAACTGAGCTGTTGGGGTAAACTGTATTATTAAAGACTTTACATGTTCTTCAATATGAATCCATTTAGGATGTTGTTTGTTCATAAAAAAATGCATGCCAAAAATATTAACACTGCGTAAAAAGGAAGTGTTTAACTTGAGAGACCCACCACTACAATGCATCTGTGTCTATACGTTCAGTTATGACTTAACTTAACACTTCGAAAAAGACTCACTGGTCCTCAGTATGAAACCAAATATTGGAAAAAACAGTACAATATACAATGTCTGCCAAGACTACAACTGAATGCATGAAAGAAGTTCCCTGAGATTTAATGACATGACAATGACAACCACCTAAAAGGCATATACATCAAAAATATATTCATGTGAGGTAGGTGAGGTGACTGTAGACAGTACCTTACAAAAGCATAAAATAATCTACTTATTGAGCGGTTAGGGAATCGGGTTGGTAATCAGAAGGTTGCCGAATCGATTCCCGGCCGTGTCAGATTACGTTGTGTCCTTGGGCAAGGCACTTCACCCTACTTGCCTCGGGGGTAATCTCCCTGTACTTACTGTAAGTCGCTCTGGATAAGAGTGTCTGCTAAATGACTAAATGTTAATGTACTTAGACTCATCTGCTTTTTGTTTTATTTTGATTTCCTCCTCTTTGGTCTCCTCAAAGGCCTGAATCTGTTCCACTACTACTTGTCCTGATTCAGATGCTAAGGGCTGACCTCTCTGCTGCACCCCCAGCATGAGGCCCTTCTCCTGGGACTGTTCATCTCGGACCTGCCCCTGGCCCTGCTCCCTCTCCAGGACCCTGTAGTAGTAGATGTTCAAGATGAAGTACAAAACACCTGCAGTCAGATTGATGGCCCCACAGGTCAGGTACAGGTACTGGTAGTCACCTGTGATGTCCACTAGGGCTCCTGAGCAGAGAGAAGATGGAGACAAACAGAGAGTCATGTTACAGGCAACACTGGACAACCAGCACACTGATTAAGGGACGGTGACATTTTCTGGAAGGGTATCTGTTGACATTTCCATGAGGTTTAACAAATCGCATCTGTGTAGAGGTAAAGTGTCTCCCAGCAATGGAGATGAAAGAACAACAAGAAGTAGAAAATATACTATAGATGCAAATGGCTGCTGTACAACAAACAGTCCACCAATGCTGCAGTGCCGACACTTTTTAACAAACATACTGTCAAAAGTAATGGTGCTGTATGTACGCATTTTCACTGCAGAGGTGTGTGACATGTATGATGGCTGATGCTCTGGTGCCCCTCTTAAACTGCGGCCCAGCCAGAAAGGCCAATCCTGTAGGAGTCGTGTAGGAAATGACTGGGAGCCATTATGCCCTGACTCGCTCGCCAGGGAACCCTGGGAAGGCAATTTGGCGTACTGCAACTAGAACGAATCAGGAGAGTGGCCTATTCTCAGAGAGATATATATCTAGCTCGCTTCTGAAGAAAAGTGACAAATACGGTTTATATCAGATTTGAGAATTTCAGGCCTTCCCACCCACCCATGACTGCCCCCCCCCCACACACACACAAAGACAGGGATTGATCTATGGTCCCTGCTAGCTCCTATACACATTCTTTCTGCCAACATGTTTTTGGGGTTCATGTCATTTGTTTGCATGTGTATCATGAATCCGATGCCCTTTCAAATGAATGAGAAACAGAACTCAATTTGGAGTGTTTTGTCTATACATTTACTTTCACAACAGAACATGAAGGGATTTGTACACTAGATTATATCAAACACCTTTGTGTGGATTAGTGTCTGTGATTTAAGTCACTCTGTTGTTGATTGCAAACTTTCCTTTAACAATTTATGGAGTTTTTTCCATTTGCTCTGAACACAAGGTCATCAGAAGCCAAGGTTCAGTTACATCGGGGATTGTTTTCAGGTTAGGAAAGCCAATTAAAATCTTAAATCTCAATGAACTGTTTATTTTTTTGTTGGTCCAATATAATTATAAGGGCATGTGTTATCCTTTGTGTGTGTGTGTGTGTGTATGTGCCTGTGCGCTGGGAGGGTTCACTTTGCCCATGGGTCAGTATAAGACAGCACCATGCTGGCACCATCTGATTGATGGTGCTTCGTCCTGTGGGCGTGTGCAAATGACCATCACCCTCATTAAGACAGCCCTTGATTGGCTGAACGATAATTAAGTCCATCTGGTAGAGTCACCTCCTTTTTTAGCATATTCATGGTTTAATTATGGCCCAGGTAAAAGCCTATAATGAGCGAAGTCTGAACTGAGATTCATTAAACACAGAAAGCAAAAGGCTAATTATGGCAATTAACTCACTTCCTCCTAATTGGGCTGACCTGGAGGTTTGGGGCAGTGGCGCAGAGTGCTGTGCAGTAACGAGGAGACTTGTAAGGGGAAATGTAGAGATTCTGCCCCCTCCAGAAGTACGCTCAACGTGTGGGGAGGTACTTATTTACCCCCATTAAAACGAATGCCTCAGAACAGGGTCACACGAAAAACAACCAGTGGGCCACCTCATTAAAAGTCAGGCAGGAGAAAGAGGAATATTTCTACCTGCCAATTGATTCCCATACAGGGGAGCCCCTCCTGCTGTCTCCACTTGTGTCTGCCATTGTACTTACACTTTGGGGTGATACTTGAGCCCGAATGAAAGGAGATAGTGTTTGGTGTTCCCTTGATTATAACAAGACACTCTGGCAGAACGATTAGGTGCTGGGAGACACAGAGGCTGGCTACAAAGTCAATTCTAAGAGCAATATGGAAAAAGAAAATTGCTGCAAGGACAATGAAGAAGTTGTGTGACAGTAACAATCCTGCCATGAAAATAAGAAACAAATTGTTGTGTTCAAGCGTTGAAGTAACCAAAAGGCAGATAACAGCTGTGTAGAGAAATTAACTTTTCTCATATTGGGGACTGCTGTGCTCAGGAAGCTGCAGTGTTGTACGCAGCGCCTGTGCTGCAGTCAGCAGCAGTAGGCCGAGGGGAAATAGATAAAGAGAACGAGAGGCGCGTAGAGACCTTCATTACCCTTACGGCTTCTTAGCTCCAAAAAACGTTCCATAATTTGCGTGGAGGATGAATCCTCTAGCGGGCGTGCCCTGAAAACCCAAGCGCGCCCGGCTTATTTACACCAGTAAATAACCGTGACCAATTACTGCCTTTCTGTGGGCTGGCCATGCGCTCCAGGCCGCCCTGCTCACCGATGATAATCCAATTCTACTGGAATGTCTTACAATAATGACACCCTGGGAAGCTGTTCTGCTCCAGCTCCACAGTGCGGGACCCGTGACCAAGGACCTGAGAGGGGAGGGGACACTGCCCACACTGCCTCACCCTGCACTAATTCCATTTACAGTGTCTTTTAAGAAAGTCTTAGTTCCTCCACAGTAGAACTTTTCCCTCTACTTTTTAGAAACCCAGGATTGGCATTGTGGTCTGATCAGCACACTGAGGATGGATGGAAGTGGAAGATAGTTATTTGTGTGTATGTATGTGTGTGTGTGTGTGTGTGTTTGTGTGGTAGGTCTTACCTCCTAACGGTGGCCCCAGCAGCATTGGGCAGCTCTCTATGATGGTAACCAGTCCCACCGCACTGGAGAAGCGCCGGGGTCCTACCATCTCCATCAGGCACTCAAAAACAAGAGCAAACAGCATGCCAAACGCTACGGCAAAGAACACAGTGTAGACCACCAGGCCCCAGTACCCACGAGCCAGGGGGTAGAGCAGGTGACACAGACCATTCAAGACGATAGCAAAGCTGAAGAAATAGTGGATCCTTGGCCTGACAAACTTAGTGTTGGCTATGAACCCGGTCCCTGGGCGAACAAACATGTCCACAAATCCCATGATGGTGAGGAGGAAGGCGGAGGAGTATTCATCTGCATACTTGCTCCTAGCAGCCTGTGCCAGGAACACCACAGGGGCGTAGAGCCCCAGGAACAAAAATACATTGGGCACAATGTAGATGAGGAAGCCCTTGTGTTTAAAGAGGGAAAGGTCTAGGGCTTTGTTAACACTCCTCACGAAGCCTCCCTTCAGCTGTGTGGTGCTCTGTCCCATCACAACAGCCTCTGTCTGCTTCTGGTACTGGGCTGCTCCGGCTGGGATGCCATCGGGCTGTGTGGTAAGGCACCTTGGTCGCGGGTCACCCAGGGGCCTCATGAGGGCCCCAGCTACACAGCAGTTCAACATCAGAGCCCCAAGAATGAGGAAACTCCCCCTCCAACCAAAGTGGTCAAACAGGAACCGATTGAAGGGGGCCAGGATGCTGAGGAATACTGGACTTCCGGTCATGGCCACCCCATTGGCTATAGGTCTTTTGACCACAAAGTACTTCCCAATGATGGTCAGTGAGGGTTGGAGGTTAAAGGACAGTCCAAAACCTGTGGGTAATGGAGTAGAGGAGAGAAGTCACGTTTCACACTTTCCATTCTCTGAGGCAGCATTCTGAGCTTAAACGTCTGGAGGTACTTGCAGGATTAAATTAAGACCAATTCTACTTTGTGCACATTAACGCTCCATCTCATTTCACATTGCCAACTAAAATCTCATTACTGGAAGCTGGAATAATTTCAGAAATGATTCCTCCATTTAAGTGGAAATAAATTAGAGACTCAGGGTAATTCATTCACTACAACCTCCATTCTCCAAAAAATCCAATTTAATAGCATTTCACCCTGTAAATGAGCATCTTATTCTTTAAATTAGTCTCCATTTGAAGATGAAGAGCTACTGGAAGCTAGATTGACTGCTATATTTGATCATTCACGTCTGTTAAATGTCTCCGGTTCACAATCCCCTACTGAACAAGGCCAACTGAGATACTATCAAAGTCTACATTTATAAATTGTATTCACTTTATTTCAAGAAGGCCTGTGTGTAGACATTGGACCTTTGCAAAGTAAACCTATCTGCTCAATTGGCGAAAATATTAGTTTTTAATTTGAATTTAACTGAGAAAAAGGTCTGGTAATTTAGGTGGTTAGGTAGGTAGGTACAGTTCTCAAACACTGTATGTCTAAACAGAAGTGATAGCTGAAGGTCTTCAGAACACAGATTTAAGAATTGCAGTTCTTGTTATAAGTCAAACAAATTGTGGCAAGATGCTACACAAGTCCTGTTGCATCTGAACTCAGCACTGAAAAACTCTTCCACGTAAGTGGTCAGTTCAGTGAGTGTGAGGGGAAGGGCTTGTCCCAGCATGTTATAGAGAGAGGACACTGGGGGATGATGACAGAGATCCCTTCATGGCCCCACTTGGCCTAACAGTCCTCTCCTGTCCATATTAATTCTCCCCACTAGTCCATGGCTAGGTAATGAGCTTCGTAGGGTGGAGGGCACTCCGGGGAGGGGACCAGGGTGGTAGCCGAGGGGACAGGACCGGAGGCCACAGAAGGCCACCCTCACTGGGACAGACTACCCTGTCTTAATTACAGTCCTCCTTTCATCCCCTCAGAGCCCAGTGGCACAGATAGACGTATTGTGCCCAGCCAGATAGCATGCTAGGTGAGCCAGGGGAGGATGTCACAGAGGATGTGGATGTGTAACCCCAGAGAAGCATCTCCTGGGCTGGGAAAGGAAGGGCCAGTGGTGGGGTAAACAAGTCTAAGCTCTGAGTGAGACTCGGGAGACTGGTTAATTCACATTTTACAAAATTGGTATGTAGGTACTCAAATCTGATCCTATATGACTTTAGGTTTTGTGAGCGTTTATCTTGTTCCTATACGAATAATATGGTGTTTACTGGTCTTAGTCACACACTATATTTCCATGTGCCTTTATCTGAACTAACTAGTGGTGTCCTAATCAACCAACAAATGTATTGTAGGTTCTTACTAACAGTTAAATTGCATATATTACATATATGCACTTTATAAAGCTCTCTCTTGGAAGTCGCTTTGGATAAAAGTGTCTGCTAAATGAATAAATATAAATACAAAGAACAGGAAATCAAAAGAAAGGATAAGAAGTGGATGGTTACCTCCGATCACTCCTATGCATATGTACAAATGTGTAATAGAGTCGGCAAAAGAAGCAGTTATCATGGCAACACTACACATCAAGCCGCCGACCATAACCACTGGGCGGCTTCCAAAACGGTTGACCAGCATGCTGCTAATAGGTCCTGTGGAAAAAGAAAATGCGTAAGAGAGAGAAAGAGAGAGGGGGGAGAGAGAAAGGGTCATTGTGAGTGTGGCTGATTAGAATGGCTCCATTGCACTGTTACACACAACCCACACCTGCTACAGCTCAAACATTAGAATAGCACATCACTCTGTCTCAATTTATATGGGAAAATTGGGAAACATCCATCACACAAACAGTCATGCCATGGTTATTGAAATGGTAAGATGTTGCCTTTCAAAGCTGCGCTGAAATGGAATTCTGCAAGGCTAGTGATAATTGAAAATTCTTAGTAAACAATAAAAGGATTACAAATGTTGGCGGACATTTTTTCCCTTTTTTTCCCCAAAAGCATCTTTACAAAAGATGATTAATTTCTGAGTACACATGAAGGGAAAAAAGGATAACATGGATTTGTTTGCCTAAAATCCATTAGTCAAAATTGATTACATGTCTTACGCAAAACCTATGAATCCTTCTTGGTGATTTACAAAGATATGGACTTATGCATATTATAAAGACAGGACAGTTAAACAGAATATTTAGCTAAGTGGGAAGCTTTTCACATTTACAGTGGAAAAACAAATCATTTCACTAGTCTAGTGGATAGCATGACAATGACCTTGATGCATAATGCATGCTGTTTCCTTAATCATCTGAATGCAGATGTGCACCGCACCGTTCCACAGCGGAAAGTCCCAGTATTCTAAAGCAAACATTCCTGACTACCACTCAAAGGGCCTTTAGTAATCAACGGTATTCTCTGACATAACCTGAACACAGTAGAAGGCCATCTCCCCTTGCGAGGAGGCTGTACTTGCAGGGTCACATATACATCACATCCTCCCCGTGACACTGGCACTGTCGGGTGGCATCCAAGACCCCATCCCAATTTCCTCTCCCATTATAGCCATCACAGTGAATCCTTAAGTCATAGGTCTTCTGAAGTGGCTGTCACATGTCGTCCATGGGGACCTGGTGTGTGGTCCAAATGTGGTGAACCCTCCCCCTGATATATTCTCTCTGTCTCTCCCTCCACTGGGTGACATTGCAAAAGCCAAGCCAAGGACAACATGATGAAGCCGCTTGCCTCTGACTCTGTGTAGGGGGATATTTCACGGGCTGGGCTCTTTGTGTTAGGGACTGCAGGTGAGTCAGGAAGCTATGTCCAGTAACCTTGCACCCACTGATTGATTTCCATTAATCTTATATTATGCATGTTCTTAACGTAATGACTCCATATCATTTTGTAATTCATACGAGATATAATTTATTGAATCAGACTAATGTACTCCTGACATAAAACACCACTTTTGGCATTTCAGACCACTGTTTGAGCCTGTGACGACACGGTATGCTTGATCTGGCTATGCTTTTTAGCACTGGAGGTCATATGAAAGCATGGAGAGGGCCAGGATTAAAACATATAACCATGCAAAAATGACAAGGAGTGAAACAAGTCAGACTGGTGCCTATGAGTGCTTCCCCGTTATGTTGCCACACCCATGTACATCACTGGTGTAAAAGTCATGCCAGTCCACCATTTCGGCATGAGACATGAGGTAGTGTCTTCTTCACACCCTAATAAAGAAACTAAACTGCTGTCGCACATTATCAACAAACAAACTTTGGGCGATAATTGATCGGCTTTAGTGGGTGTTGTCTACTCACCACCAGCATACATAGACGATAGCATGATGGAGGATATCCAGGCTATATCACTGGAGGAGACTGAGTAGTAGTCCTGAATGTCCTTGAAGAACACTGTGATGGCTTTGGGCATAGCAAAGGAGAAGCCAATGGTGATGAAGGAGCTGAAGACCACAACCCAGCCCCAGCCTCCATCTGGACAAGCCCTCTGGGTAGATGGTGGTCGAACGGACATGGTTCTGCAACGTAGAAGACACAGCCATGTCACAATCTGCCAGATCTATAAACAACAATTGTAACACTTTAAATCATACCAAGCTCCTGAATGCTTTACTCCTGTTTCACTGCATGCTCTGTGCAGTGAAAGTGTGGAGCGATACTGCTCCCTATTTAGAGCCTAGTTGTGATGATGTCGAGAACTACTGGATGTGTGACTCCGCAACTTCACTGATTGGATTACCTAGCCTCAAAGTTCAAACAGCATGTGACCATCATCATGGAACTAATTTAGCCCTTAAAGTTGTTGTCTAATTAGTTTACGTAGGGTAGTTTGCTAAATTAAATAATTGATCTACATGCCTTACTATACTGTAATTATAACTTGGTATTTAATGTTAAAAGTTTTGTCTTAATGATAGAACAGTTGCTGACTGGCTCTTCAAGGCTGCAGA
Organism: Hypomesus transpacificus; assembly: GCF_021917145.1. Classification (NCBI taxonomy): domain Eukaryota; kingdom Metazoa; phylum Chordata; class Actinopteri; order Osmeriformes; family Osmeridae; genus Hypomesus; species Hypomesus transpacificus. Next base: position 5,447,821 of record NC_061068.1, on the reverse strand, counting down.
TAACAGTATTTTGCTCGTTACCCTTACTGTATGTCGCCTATAACCTGAAAAATACAAACATTTAACAAAAATTACAAAAAGGTGAGCTGTACCTTACGTTTTCGTCAAATACTATACAAAACCATCGGAGCCTCAATCAAACAGTAGTTGTCCCAGTAGAAGTAGCTCGTAACTTCCAACAGTTAAAAACATGACCTAATTTAGTGCAAAATTCTTTCTTAAAGCATTTTACACGTGGACAATCGCAGAGTAGTGTCGCACGTGAAATCCTGAGCATATTTCTAAGGAACGCCATTTTATTAGTGACTTACCATAAGCAGCTCCTCTATACCCAGTTGCCCCTTGGAAGTTTTTTTCGATTTTGTGAACATAGTAGTGTTTTAGCCTTTTCTATTGACTTTTAAACGTCACGTGTTGCCTCGTTTACCCCTGGTGTTACGTTATTCAGCGCTCGTGCTTCTTGTTTGCATATTGAATCACAATTATCATATCTTAAACGTATTGGGTTGTACGTAACATTGTTTACAATAATTGTACCCAACAATACATGTTTTCATGTTAGCTAAATATTTTTTACAAGATAATGTCAATCCTCAATAAATATGCCCAAGTACCATTGTTTCCCATTGTCATGCTTGTCCGGGTATATAACATCTGTACGTATTCTATAGCCTTTGTGTATGGAATATAACTGTTTAATAAATAATGGTCACAACTTTAAGTTTTCAGTTTTATTCTCAAATTATGTGCAATGTGAATTTCACAGTTGAGCTCAACCACCACCCAAACCCTATTACAGGCAACCAGCAACAACAACAAAATAAAAAGGAAGAACTGCCTGATGCCCATTCAAACGAATCTATTACCCAAGGCCATTAGCTCTTGCACACAGACTGAATTATTCTCTGTAAGCTTTGTGTATTTCACATGACTGGTATGTGACATAATATAACATTGTATGTAGTTATCTGTAATGCTTGACTTCAATTTGAATGAGAGGTAATTGCTAAAGTAAAACTACAGAAAAACCAAGTATTAAAATAAATTGCTCATGTGCAGATAATCACTTGTCCTTGACAGGGCAGAATAACACTACCATAACAAAATAAGTAAATAGAAATAGAAAAACAGTAATTGAAAACAAAACAAAAAAATCACATCTATTTTTCAAGTTATAAAACAAAAATAAGTTTAAAAAACTGTGCAAGTACAGCAAACTTATAGTACAGTATATTACACATAAAACATTTAAATACAGTACTGTTTATCAATAGAAATCCTGAGAGTTGTCTATTCTTGGTTCCCAAGTGGCATTTGGGCAAAGCCCCTTTTCTCCTTCCCCCTGACAGGGCATTGGAGGGCACTGTTCTGACCAGGTCAAATGAGAGCCAAATGATCTTCTCAGCTGAAGTGTATCATGTCCACAAAAAAGAGTTCGCATTTTACTTTCATAGTCAAAGTCTGATGACAGAGAACTACATTTCCCAATGATTGCTTTATGGTTCATGACGGATTCATTTTAGGGAACGCCTTTCTTCAAATATGAAATAAAATAGAGGGCAATATGTAGTGCAAAGATGACACAGGAAACTGCATATGAGAAACTTAGTGACGACATTGAATATGTTGCAGTTTAAAAGGGAATTTCACTCAATGGCTATTATTAATTCTATACAAGATTGTCAAAAAAACAGCACCAATAGTCATTGTGTCCTCCAGGTTATAGCATGTGAAGATGGATTCATGCGATTCATGAGTGAACACAAACACACACAGGGTCACATGCACTTCATTAGCTGCATTTCCAGGAGGGTGCTCTGTATAATTTGCAGGTAGAGACCATTGAAGTGAAGAGTGATTCAGTGCAATGATGAGTAAGACTTCAAGGACACTGTTTTACCTTTCACTGGTACAAACAATTGTTTCAGATGACCCTTTTCCACCCATAGGCACAACGCCATCCCAGGGGACCTCTGCACAACATACATCAGATTCCCACTACAGAATTCCTTGGACTACATAAACTAGACTGTCACAACCAAAAATTAGCAATTTGAACTAGCAAAGAATGCATAATAAGTGAGCTTTAAAAAAAATAAACAATAGTTAATGCTTGTCTTAGTTTATCCAAATTAGAGGTATCACAGTTTCATGAGTTATTGCTGGCAGAATTTAAGTAACTTTCCAGATTGACCAAAATGTGTTTACCAGAGGTTTAGGAGGAACGCTGTTTTAGATTATTTTCTCAGGCAGATTGTAATAGAAGGCCAAACAAGATGTCAGTGCTTGACACTGCAGTAAGACTCTCACTGTGGCTACATCAACGCACTGGTCTGCTGAAGAAAGAAAAAAAGAGAACAAAAAAACCTTCACTCCTTTTCCAATGTCTCTAAAGATGTCACTGTGCCAAACTTGTTATACAGGACATATAGTCGACTTGGCCACACACACACACACACCATCCTTATTTCTCCAATGTGGAGAGTGAATAATGAACCCGTTGTTGAAGTTGTCATGGCATATGACACCTGTAACCATAAAATGGATGCAAAATCTTGATTGTTAAACAGAGTCAACAGCAAACGGCATCTACATAAATAACTGCAAAGTCCAAATTTAAACTTAAAATTGCCCTGAGGCAAACCAACACAGCATATACTTTAAACCTTTAGCGAAGTGTCATTTTTATAAAATAGCATCATCCAAGCTTCTAGCTTAACAGTGATACTAAATACATGTGAATCACTAACACACAAACTCATAAACACTTCCACAAACTAAGCTGTGAGGAGCACTAAGCATAGAAGATGAAGGAAGTCAACCCCCGCCAACCCCCCCCCCCCCCCCAAAAAAACTACAAAAAGGGTAGAAGACTGACCCCTCTCCCCACCCACTTAATCTGAGCCACCCACCAATGAGCACCTGAGCTCATACCCGTATGGATGTATAGTATATATAGTTATATATATATATAAAATGTTCACTTTATGCTGACATGTGGCTGTCCATTTCCAGAGGGCACAATGTTGCATGCTAATAACTTGAAAATAAATCCATAGCTATGTATGCCTTTCAAAGAAAATGGAACATGGCTCAACAACAAGCAAATAAGATGATAATTGCACTTATGATTCATTGTAGGGTACTGTAAAACAAGCATCAGTGTATTTGGTACTGACTGAAAAAAAATACTGCAATCTTTAAAAGCACCCCAATTTGATCATATTTTAAAGTTAACGCTTTAAGACTAAACCAAAGATGGTCCTTGTGGCGCAAACCCAGAGCTGCACCAGGCACAAGGAAGGATTGGGTTCACAAAACAGCACCAGCTCCCTCAGAGGACTTTCTGTAGACATTGAGGGTACAGTTTGGCCACCACGCACTCAAAATGGCGGCCTAGATCCCAGAGGCGGTCGGGCGTCTCATAAACCTTCGTCCAGCTGTCTGCCTCGTCGTCATACTGGAAAAGGCAGTTCTTGCGACTGGTGCGAAACACATGCTCTTCAACCATGACCTGTGTGGCTCGGACAAACAGATGCAGCCGGCCGTGCAGCAGCATGGCCTTGATGTAAGGGCTGGTAGCCTGCTCAAAGGGCAGGTCTTTCTTACGGCTCCAGGTGTTCTGCTCAATGTCGTAGACCTCGACGGTGAAGGTGCGCTGGTGGTTCCTGCAGATCCCCGCAATGTAGTAGATGCAGCTCTTGTGCAAGGCTGCCAGGCCCTGGCTCCGAGGGACACTCATAGGAGCCAGGTGGCCCCAGTAGTCCTTGCGAGGATCGAAACAGAAAAAGAATTCACCTGAGAATAGAAATAAAAAAAAACATGGTGTTAAAGGTATAGAAGTCACCCATGTGTGTCACTCAACACACCCTAACACAAGCCACGTGGCTCCGATGCTCTCCCAACACACGCCAACCCACCCTGGAGAACGTAGATGCGGTCTCGGTACTCCACTGCACTGTGGAACTCCATGGCCACGGGCATGGGGCTGACAGCTGTCCAGCAGTTGTCCCTGGCGTCATAGCACTCGACCGACTTGAGGGCATTGCGCCCATCGCCCTCGTACACACGGCCACCCAGAGCGTAGAGCTTCCCACAGCAGTGCACCAGCCTGCAGCCGATCCTGGCCCTCAGTAGGGGGGAGAGGGGCAGCCAACGGTTCCCTGCATGCTCATACTGCCAGAAGTCGCTCTCTGCCCTGTGGTCGATGGACACCTCGCTGTTGCTCGGGCGGTAGCCTCCTGCGATGTAGATGTCGTTTTCCGAGGACACCAGGATACCCACCTCCCGAAGGTCATTAGGGGGTTTGCAGAGCTTAAACACCTTCCCGGTAGCGGTGTCCAGACAAGGCACTGTCTGCTTCTTCCCTGAGTGTTTGGGTGCAGCGTCGAAGCAGAGGACCATCTCGGAGGCCGTCATGCCCAGGCGCTGGGGGCAGCCATTGGTGCCGTTGACGTGGGCCTTGGCCTCGGAGGGGTCCCTAGATAGGGTGAGCGCGTAGACGAAGGAGGGGGGGATCTCGCTGAGGAAGGTCTCGTCAAGGAGCGGCAGGCGGATACACTGGCCGAACACCTCGGTCAGGTCCGCCTCCCGGCAAGGCCGATCATGTTCCAGCCAACGGATGATGCTCTGGAACACATGTTCCTCCTTCTCCACGTTCAGGTCGTCGCTGTCCAAGATGCTGACCAGCTGATCCTTGTTGAGCTGGAGGAACTCCTGTTCACTTGACACACACAGGAACTGCAACAGCAATACAAAGACGGGGCTGGTTTCATTTACGTGTAACATATAGGTCTAAAGAAAACTCATTAAACAGGTCTGATGTTCTACAAAAAAGTTGTCTCTAATGACTCGTCTGCTGATGGCATGCTCCCATAGGCGAATGAAACCCACCTTCTTGCGGATGTAATCCTGGGAGCGTTCCCTCAGTTCCTGATGGCCGTAAGCATCTGCAAACATATACACGCCAATGCAGTTCTGAGGGTCCAGCCGGCTGATCATGAACTGGGCACACTGATCCTGCAGGGCTGGGATCTGGAAGATGCTGGCTGCCGTGAACAAGGCCTGGACATTAGACTCAGACAGCGTGACCCTGGATGTGTAGGCATAGTCCAGGACCAGCTGCATGGACTCGGACTCCACCCCGACGATCCGAACCTCGCGCTGGCTGCTCTCTGTAAGGCCACTGGTGAACATGGACCTTGAGCAGATGTGAAACATTTAGTCATTTAGCAGACGCTCTTATCCAGAGCAACTTACAGTAAGTACGGGGACATTTCCCCGAGGCAAGTAGGGTGAAGTGCCTTGCCCAAAGACACAAAAAAAATGTCCACGCCATTTGTTCATTTGAAGCAGCAGTGGTTGCAATTAAACACACATTAGGAAATAAAAGGATCACATAGAAGAAAGAACAAACATGAAGCACTATCATTGGGTAATATTTCAAGACAACCTGAACATCAGGCTTTCCTTCCTACCTAAAGTAAGGGCTGATTGCGGCAAGGACATTCCGGTGACAGGAGAAGGTCTTGCCATGGTCCACTTCTACGACAATGTCTGTGAGCTGTGCTTCGTCGTACAAGGCTTTGAGTTGCTGAAGCACTGTACATGCATGGACAGCATCAACACCATTGTAGTTTGAGTTTACAGGAGTCCCATTCTGTACTTGTAACAGCTTGCCTACTTCTGTAAAACAAAAACGAGAAGTGTGTCAGCATAAGAATCTATAGCAAGAGACATTAAATAAAATCCACCTTAAAAGTGTGTGCGATGTTTATATATAATTGATGTGCGATGGGGACCATGTGTCATGTTGTTGTGCACTAAAACACATGTTGACACTTGTGATCACATGAACAGATAGAAATAGAATGTGACTAACATACTTGACACATTGCTTTGAATATGTATTTATTGTACTTGTGGTGTAAGTGGTTTGGTTGAAGGCAGCTAGATACAGCTACCAACTTGTCACAGAATACACCCATTCATCAAGACTTGCTCGACAGGATTAGTTTTAAACAGAACAAAGGCGCATGGAACGAGCTTAGCAAATTGGCTGGATACTCAGCTGGATACCCCTCCGTAAACTCACTAGTTGCAGTTGGGGTTCAGGACAACAATGACCCGAGTTTTGACTAGCTTAGCAAGCTATAAGTGAGTTAGTAGTTAGCTAGATAATGTGGGCCACTTTGTGGCACATGTTGCTCGGACAAGATATTGCTGGTCTATCCACCTGCCCAACTAGAGTGACGTTACACACTAGTCAACTTATTGAAAGGCCAGTAACGTTAGCCAAGTACGCTGTAAATCGTGTATGCTATGGTAGCCAATTTCCGGTAGCAAGCTATGCCTGAGTTATAATCACCCGAGTACAGGCCAGCAAGTATTCCTAGCAAAACAGTAATCTAGGGTTAGCTTGCTACATCCAGACACAGAGCGGTCTATCAAGCAACCAGCTAACAAACGTAGCTCTAGCACTAAGCCGTCTACAAGTTGGCTTATACGATAGCTAGCTACTAAGCCTCATATGACTGAAAAAAAGACAAACATATAGTTGGTCAGTTAGCTACTGGGTCAATCAAATATCTTGATACAAACTAAAAAAAATACATAGTGTAGCTAGCTAGACACACCCGAGTACCCGGCTAGATGAAACATTTTCAACAATACTGCTGGCTAGCTAGCTAACTTGCTTAATCAATTGTTAGCCTAGTCTAGCTGCCTACACCACACTTTAGAGGCTTTCGCTAGTTTGAGCTAAACGTTTTTTTATCGAGAAAAAACAACGTACAAATTGTCGCTTTTGTAATCAGGTAACCCAGGAAATCATTATTACTAGACACATTCATTGTACAATTTCAAACGCAAATCTTTTAAGTTATAAACATTGAGACAAACAATCATGAGTTGCTAACCTCCACAGGCAGCCATTCTCCCCAGTCTGAATCAGACTAGACCAAGAAACGTCATCAATAGTCAGAGCCCCGGAAACAAGCGACGTCCAATCTCCGGCACAGGGAAAGAGTCATCCGGACCAATGAGATTCTCAGTCTTCTCGAGATTTTGCAACCAAATGAATTTGATGATAAACTAGGGACAGCTATCGACAGCTATTTGTTTTCTCAAATCAACCTACTCAGCACAATATACTATATTTCACTACTGCCGTAAGGTTGTGTGCAGGATGTATAGGGTACGGTATACAGATCATCTAGCCTCGTAGTGAAAGATTGGGGTTGAGGCCATGGGCCCCTATGGTAAAAACAAATTGATTTATTTGCATTTGACCATCGGTGGTTTGCTACCTGCCTAATGACTATTGTATGCATGACAATTTATATTTGTTTCATTAAATTGATTTCATTAAATTGATTGGTACAAAGGGTCTTGACAGTCGTCATTTGTGGTGGTACTGTGAATGCTTTGGTAATTGCTTTGGAATAACATACTGTGGTATTTAATCTGTAATGCTTTTAATTGGTTGTCAGCCTTATTGGCGTAATAACACTACTATGCAGAGTACAATATTGGATGAGTGGGGACTTGACACTGAAGGTTTTTGCGATTGTTCCACTTTCACAACCTTGAGGTCAAGTCAAGCTAAAAACTACGCATTAACCTCACCTGTCACTTCTAATGAGGGGCGCACTGATTAACACCATTGATACAAAGAAAATTAGGTCCTGACCCTGTTATAATCACCAGTAATCAAGAAACGGTATTTCTCCACAGGTTGAGAAGCTGTCACTTCTCAGTCCCATCCTGACCTGTGCGGTGCTCCATATCCTGCCCATGGTGACACTGTGCTGTAATCCCAAAGGTAACAGCCTGACTACTCCTATAGATATTATCAGCACAGTGCAGACAGGAAATGGACTCTAACACTGCATAACACTGTAAAATGATAGAGAGAGTCAAATAAAATAGAACTGCAATCCAGGCAATCGATTTCACAATTCTTTCCCAATTTCTTCCCATTCAGAGGCTGAGCAGGCTGTGAAATTGGGCCTAGCTGCACTGAAATGAAGAAAAGAGGCTTCCTGGGATTTCTGTTATTTAATGATACCTTTAGCTTATGTTTACCCCATGATGGCTACCCTTTCTGATACATTGAAGAAAGTCTCCTGTTATATGCCGCCCCCCCCCCCCCCCCCACACACACACACACACACACTCCCATACAGCACGGCAGTTTTTAGTCACAGCAACACTGAAAGGGAGATTTATTATTCCAATGCACTTTAAAAATGTAGCCTGCACTGTTTCAACTTTAAAACAAAAAGAATTGCTGCAACCTGTGAAATATGAGGAAATGTCTAGTGAGAGGAAATAGGGATGGATGGGGTCATTTTTTTGTTGCTTATACCTTATATTGCACTCTAAAATTGCTGCCCAGTCTTTTTCTTCTAAAGGAAACAGTTTCTATAGAATTCACAGTGTAAGCTTGATACAGTACAGTACACTGTCAAGCTTTTATGGAGAGATACATTACTTTGTACTGTACAAATTCATATATATATATATATATATATATATATGAATATATATATATATTGTATTATTTATTTTTCCTTCATCTAATTAAGTGTTAATGATACTTGACCCAGTCGGATGACACATCAAATTTAGAAAGAAATGAACAACGTAGGCCAAGTCAGCCTACCAACTATTTTATCTTTGTGATCAATATTTATTTCCACGGGTGGGTCCGTGGGTCTGTGTGTGTGTGTGAATGAATGCATGTGTGTGTAAGAATGTGTATCATTCTCAAACAGAACATAAAGGGAATGTGATGTATAATGAATTTCCACATATTCCCAAAAAGGACCCTCTCCAGTTGTGAGACAATCTCAAGGAGTCTGCCAGGCAGATGAAAGAAAGAGGGGGATAAATGTTGGAGCCTCGGGTTGGTGGCGATTGAATTGCAGAAGAGAAGAGAGGATGTGATGGAATGCATGAGGGAGAGGAGGCAGGGGGTGTAATTGTAGTTTAAATGTGTGTTTTTGTCAAAGATGGAGGTAATGGGTTATTATATGCCTCTGGGGACCTGTGGAAGAATGCCTGCAGATGTTGTGAAGAGCTGCTTGCTCTCCTCCACCACCCAGGAGGAGACAAATAGGAGCACCATGGGAGGCAGCTGTAAATACAGACCTATTGTTCCCGCCTCATGTTTGAAAAGTATATTCTCTCTCTCTCTCTCTCTCTCTCTCTCTCTCTCTCTCTCTCTCTCTCTCTCTCTCTCTCTCTCTCTCTCTCTCTCTCTCTCTCTCTCTCTCTCTCTGTCTGTCTCTCTCTGCTCTCTTTCTGTTCTCTTTCTATCACTTCCTCTCTTTTTCTTCCTCTGTCTTTCTTTCTAGCTTGGGGTCTACTCTGCAGCAGCCTCCGTAACAATCTCACTATTAAAACAGCTAACATGAACGTTTCTTAATAATGGTTATTGCTCAAATAATTCCTAAGTATAATTTGTTTTCGTTTTTTGGCACAGTCAAATAACAGTTTTTTGCCCAAACATGGGCTTCTCCTAAACACATGAAGCAAACACAACAGTAGTAAGCAGCTGATTCTGTGATACATGGGTATGTATGAGCATGAGTTCCGTTGTTCTCACAGATTAAGCCCAGTTTAGCATATGAGGACATTTTACTGGTCCAAGTGACCGTCTGCCCTTCAAGTTGTAAAAGTAAACAAATAAGGCCACAGTCTCCTACTGTGAGGTCGAGTCATTTGTTCCAGTTGTCCGGCTGATGGATTCGGTTTTGTGAAATGTGTCTTTTTTTAGCCCCACGCTAATTACCAACACACACATACACACACGTTTTTGGCCACTTTGAGTTTTCTTTTATCTGTCCTCGTCCTCCGTGGGTCTTCTTCACAGGCTTGTGGGTCCAGGCCATGGCTGAGTTCCCTCTGTGAGAGGGAGAGCAGGCAGGAGACACCCAGCTGGGAGGTCTGGGGCTCTAATAGCGGAATCGGATTAGAGGACTCCCCTGGCGTGCGTCGCCGTGCACCCGTGTGTGAAAGCTCTGCCTGTCATCAATATTGAGGCGGTGGCGCGGGGAGATCCATCAGCAAATCCGATTGCACACTGAGAATTCAGAGATCCCGGCAGAAAGCAGGGATGGGCTTTTTTTTCCTTTCCTTTTACATTATTCCTGGCCCCGGGAGAGTATTCTCCATCATGTCAATGTAATGTGGCACACAGAGGTAATCATGCAGCCTCCCCTGCCCCAGGCTGACTGCTCTGAGGAGAAAAATGCAACTTTAGCACTTAATCATCTCACCTATACACACCACACCAGTCTATGTGATCATTTTCACCACAATATGGTACCAGATCCTTCATCCAAGGCATGGCTGTGTATTCCCCTGCTTGTCTGAGAGATGTTGCCCCTCCATTTACCCCAGGCTTATTTGAAACACCAAAATCAATGCACTACTGCCTTTCTTTAGAGGTGCAAAGGTTTGTCATGCGGAAAAACACCTTAGCTGGATGTAATGTTTCATACATCCTGCAACATTTAGATTCAACAGTCTGTTGGCTGACTGCTGGGCCTTGCAGTCAAAACAGTTTTTATATGGATGGATACAACACTAGATGGCATATAGTTTGGGGACAGCCAAATTGGAGTGACTGTGCATGCGCGTGTGCCCGTGTGTGTGTGTGTGTGCGCGTGTGGGGTGAGGTCGTGAATAATGAGGTGTGTATTATCCTGTGATTGATCTGCTTTATGCTTGGCTCCAGGGGAAGACACACTGAGAGGTCAAACAAGACTGTTCCAAATAGACCTGTCTGAATCAGCCTCAGGGATGCCTAACCAGTTGGACAAGGGCGATACTTTTTTTATGGCAAGTGCCCTTGGTTTACTGTGTTTGAGCTGGACAACCACATATTTCATTCACAGGCCTTAGAAGGTGACAAATGGACAACCTCCCACAAGGTATAGTGCATGCTGTGGTGCTCTTCTGGTCATTATACAGGACCATGCAGCACCTAGTTTGTAAGAAATAGTTATAAAGGTACTATCAGCAAAAAGATGCGACTTCAGAACTGAGTTGCAGGGAAATGGTAAACAGTTTGCAGGACATGTTTACCTGTCCATCAAATACATTTTTATTTGCATAGCCTATTTTTACAGGCAATGTCACAGAAGGCCATATAACTGCCAACCTTAAACCCTCAATGTAGACAGGGAAACTCCCAGGAAAACTCAGAGAAAAACTGGAAGACAACTTGGGGGGAGAAATGTGTATTAGGATGCCCTCCTCCAGATACAGTTGGTGATCGAGAGATGCAGACCATGGGCTGGAAATAATTATGCAGTAAGAATAGAGATAAAGTAAACAAGCTCGAATTAGCATCAGCTGCAACCTCGTACGCGTAAGCAGATTTTGTGGACCGACTAAGCTACAGAGCTGCTGGTCACAGCTAAAAACGTGCAAGTGAATACATGGCGAAACATTTAACAGATATTCAGAGTTTTGAATTAATCAAGCATTTGCAGCCCTCACATTGATGTTTGTCAGTATGGGCAGGTGTCAGCTACAGAGCTGGGTTGTACAGGATCAGCATCACACCACAAATTGCTCAAGTAGGGACAAGAGCTCTGTGTGGTCCATCACAGAGCAGTAGAGACCAAAGTCTGGGTCGTCTAGATCTACAAAATGATATTGGATGTCTGGAACTACAGACCATGAGGTTTGCATGGTCTATTATAAGAGACCATTTACTGTATTCCAGGCATATATAAAAACACAAACTCATGTGTTTATGTTCCTACCAACATGACATTAGTCCTTTGTCTGGTGAGGTAGGAGAAATCCACATTCTATGCGTGGAAAAAGCACCCATTGGTATTTAGGTTTGTGTATTGAGCATGTCCAGCCATGCAGAGACTATTAACATGGCATTAAGAGCTCGGAACATTCATTAATTTAGCTAAATGCCACTCAGTTGACATCATGACAGCTTAGCGATGGTTTGTATGTGTGTGTGTGTCTGTGTGTGTCTGTGTATATACGTGTACCCCGAGGTGCGCTATTCCATTTTGGGATTTTGACCATGTGAAGAGATAAATCTCCCTAAATTGTCTTCAGGAATTATTCGGCAACTGTTAGAAGGATAAATGTATTTGACTTTCTCTCCCTGCTCCCTCTGTTTCCATCCCTTGCCGTGGTGTGGTATGATCATATCACAACAATTGGGAAGCGAATCTTACAATGACACCAGCCTTTGTTTTTCCTCCAGATTCAGGCTGTCTGCTGCGGAGCTAGCTGGAATACTAATGAGGGTGCTTAGTGAGTCAGAGTCACTGACCTGAGGTGCAGAGAAAGAGCACAGACCCAGTAGCAGGGAGCTGTTCAGCCAGACAGCGCCTGCCACAACCAGACAGGAAATGTCAAACACTATCACCTCAGTCATTGCTTTCCCCCAACATCTGAGGCTAATCATAAACTAGGCCCACGCCCGATCCCAGTGGTGCTAATGAGAGTGGTTTGGGGTGCACGGGGGCAGAGTCCTTACCAACACAGCAATACACACCCTGACACAGGTGGAATGATGCAATACCCCACCTGGTGGAGATCATGTGTTTGGCAAACCGTCTCTCCTGTGTTTGAGTGTGTGTGGTGTGTGTGTGCGAATGAATATGTGCAGACATGCACATGTGTGTGTGTGTGTTATTGTAATGAAGTGTTCAGCCCCAGAAGCGGCCCCCACACCAGGGACAAGTACTGGAGCCTCCTCAGTGGAGATGGAGGGATGGAACAGCATCTGGAGCTGTGCTGAGATCATATTTTCAGCTTGTCTATTCCCTCTCTCACTCTTTCCTCACTGCATTCTTTTTATTATTGCCCCACCCCTAGCTTTTTCTCTCTCAGTCTCACTCTTTCTTTCAATCTCTCTCTCTTTCCAATGTCTCTGTCCCTTTGTATTTGTCTCTGTTTTTGTCTCTGCATCTATACAATACAGGCTGTGGTCATGTGTGCATGTGTGTGTGTCTGTGTGTGTGAGAGAGAGAGAGAGAGAGAGAGAGAGAGAGAGAGAGAGAGAGAGAGAGAGAGAGAAAGAGAGAGAGAGAGAACAAAAGACAGGGAGTGATTTCCTGTTGTCCTGTCTCTGTGGTGTCCGCAGCATCCTGGGCCCCTCGTCTCTGTCTAGGAGCGTGGTCAGTGCGGGACTGGCAGGCGATTAATGCAGCTGCCTTTGAGCACAGCGCCCCAGTCATAAACAAAGCCTTTTCAGTTGCACTGAAATGAGACCCAGGACTTCATTTGAAAAAGAGATAATAAATCACCGAGGGCTGCAACATGTATCTTCTCTGATTGATTCGGTTTGTATATGTGATGATGAGGCAATCTGTTAGATAGAATCCAATAACTTTTTTGGACCGTGTTTGAACAGTTATATTTTACACTAGATTTTTACATAATTGCCCTTTAAATCAGCCTTATAATGGTCATTATGTTGTCATTCTGACAGTGATATCATTTTATGCCAATGTGCAACGTTCCTTGTTGAAACTCATTTTTTTCTCTTCGAGGTAACGTAACGAGCTGATCTCAACACAACAATATCCCACATTTTAAGGGACTCTAACTATTGTCTCTCCCAAAAAGCTAATTTGAATGATCAAAGTGACTTAAGAGGTGTCATCATCCCCACCAGTGAACTGGGTTTTATGGAAGAGCAACATTGCCATCTATCATCACAAAAAGCAATAGCAGGCTTTGTGTCAAGCCTCTGGGACAGTTTCAACATCCACTAAGAGAGGGACAGAAAAATAAACGACCTCTCCCATCCATTTAGTCACAATGAACTTGTTTAGATTCTTGATCCTGCAGCACACTTGAACAATCTGTCAGTCTCTCACCACACACACACCCGTTTGGTACCGCACCTTCTGTCCTGACTGACAAACTGTTTGGGAGTCAGAAGTGCAGACGGCTGAAACCCCACCGTGGGCCAGGCTCATGAAGCGGGCTGGGATTTATTCCTGTGGCCTGCACTGAGCACACACTACCGAGGTGGTAGATTTGCATTGGGAGCTGAGGCACTGCCTTAAAGTGAAATTATAATACTGCTTGGCTCTGGGTTCTGGAGTCCCACTGGTGCCTGGTATGAATCTTATTCAATGTGGACAGGCTAATATGGAGGAAGTGTAGCTCACAGTGGTCACACTCAGTGAAATATTACTAAAGAGCTCAGGTAGAATATAGAACACCACCGGTGGTGCAGATAATTACGCAGTTGTCAGTTGTGTGTGTGTGTTCAGTTGCAGAACACTACAAAATGTGTGCAACACCCCCCTCTTTTTCTCTCACTCTTTCATTCATTCATTCATTCATTCAGACAAGTACACCCTCTGTACACCTGCTGAACACATGCTAAGACATACCTAGCAAACACACACGGATTGGCATCCGTCTGACTCAAACTAATTGAGAGAGAGTTCCGTTTTTCAACGTCATTTCATGCATAATGTCCCAGATCTGCATGATCCCCGGTCATGCTGTTCTCTTCTGAATCGTAATTCCACATTCAGATCGGTTGATTCAGAGCCGCAGCGGCAAATATTGCCCCTAATTAATCAGAATGATGCATCGATTCTCACTTCCTTCCTCTCTTTCCCTGCAAGCTTCTGGGCTCTTGAGGAATACATGTGAAAATAACACAATCAAGTGAAGGAAAGAGACAATAAACAGAAGTAGGATCATTGGTAAAAAAAATATATATTTCATTAAAATCAAACTCTTCGTTAATCAAGCTTTCTAGCCCCTCTTTCCAGAAATAATTGATCTCTATCTCTCTCTTTCTGCCCCATGCACCAAATCTCTCCCCCGGTCTGTTCTTCTCCCTCTATTCCTCTCTTCATCCTAACAGTCCTTGACAGCTGAAGATGAAATATACATTTCTATATCAAACACCTACACAAAGAAGAGCTGACCTTTGATCAGCTGAACGTTTGATGTTGTGACATGAAATTTGCATCAGAGGGGCCGGGGCGTGGATGACACCGCAAGGGGCTAATGCCTGGCCCTGTCAGCCAGCCACAGAGGTCAGGGGCATTTGAGGAAATAACAAGCTCTCTAATCCCACAGCAAGAATCAGCAGCGTATTTGATGTTCGACACACACACATGGGGATGTGGTATTCAGTCAGACAGAGATAACAGGAGTACTGATCCGTGTGGGCTGCAGGGACGACTGTTGGGATGGAGGTGTTGGAAAAACAACTATATCACTAGAAGAAAAGTTACATCGCAAAAATATAAAGACACGCGCATTTGAGAAGAAGAAAGACGATGACCTCACGATATGTCAATGTTAAAAATGCAAGTAATATAATAAGAACAATATAATAACATAAATGATATATATATATATATATATATATACAGTATTCCAGGAAAAAACAGCTTTAATTGAATTGTATTGGTTTGTGTTTATGACGTGTTTAACCCAAAGCATCTCGCACCAGCAGGTCAAGAGATCACCAAGCTGTTGTGGTGAACCTTTAGAGGACATATGGCGTGCTCCATCTGAATGGTGGCTATTGATCTCTGGACGAGGGATCAGTAGAACTGAGAGCTGTTTAATTATTTAGTCTGGCACATCATTTTTCATGCCTGCTTCTGTATGATGCCTCCAAAATAAACCTGTCACTCCTACAACCATCTTTCATCTGGCCATCATCTCTCAGGCTCATTAGCTACCTCACAGCCAGGTGGAGGAGGATAGGACACACAAGCACGGTTGCACACGCACATCCAACCCCCCTTCTCTCTCTCTCTCACTTTCTCTCGATCTCTTTCACTCTCTCACACACACACCCATACATGCACACACACATGTATACACACACATTAAAACACACAGACACACACACAGTCTGCCGCATGGATCATTGTCTGCTGGCCAAACGTTTGATCTAATTGTTGGCAAAATCAATGTTCTTCTCATTCTTTTCTGTATCAATATTTCAGATACATTTTAGACAGAAATTCTGTATTGTTTGGGATAGCTACTGCTATTTAGTCTGATATCTTAGTTGTCTATCTAAGACAAGGTCATATTAGAGTGGTGTTGCTTCTGAAGTCATTTGATTCACGTGAGTATCAGTGCGTTTGGTTGGCCTGTGTTTGTTGCACTCTGTTTGTGCATTTCCTCTCATTGATCGTGTCCAGTGTGAGAGTACATTTCATCAGTCAAACAGGAAACCCTGGGTGCTTGTTATGCACAAGCTACGGAGAGAGTTCACTGAGGACCCTCCACGGTCACCACAGATTCAGACCCTAAAACTTCCTCAACAGCTCTACTGTAGTGCTCTTTATTCATGTTCATTTGGCCATTTCAAAACTATAATGGCATCTCGTAGGCTGGCCAAATGGCTTTTGGCACTTTCAAACAGTAATAATGTTGCTTGTTGACTTTTCAAAAACAGCAATCATTTTGTTCCAAGATATTTTTTTGTAAAATCAAAACAAGTAAGAGTTCACCAGAGCCCATCACGTCCCAGAGTGAGAACTCTCTCTGCATATCAACGCTCCTCCAGGCCCTACTGTAAACCCTGCGCTGGAGACAAATGTCCAAATATGGTCAGAAGCATTGCATTACCTCACACCATACTTCCTGAGGTCAGTATGAGGTAACTGCTGATTGAAGCGCTGCCTTTTCTGCGACTCAGGGGTTCACGGCTCTGATCAATATTTTTGTCCCCAGTAATTATCTTACCATTAGAGTCATTAATTACACTTTCAAGGCTCATTTCCAATGTCGTTTGCAGAGGCTCAATTGGAGGGACCCAGAGTGGTTGACACAGGGTAGGGTGTGGGGGGAGGATGCAGGGTGAGGTCTGATTAATATGTTGTCTCTGTCTGAAGAAAAAGTCAACCCTCCTGTCATCTGACACTTCTCTGAGTGGGAAACAAACTAGGTCCAGGCAGCTTCATCAATAAGCTCCTGCAAAGAGACAAATTTAAAAAAACGCTCACTTTAAATCACTCCTCAGACACCTCTGTGTACAACTTCTCAGTAGACACTGAATACGTTGAGTGGTGTGTACTCTGCTGAAACTTTTATCTATATTTTTGGTGAATTTTGTAAAAAAGATGACTTAAATGAATGCACACTGTCCAAACTCTGTTATAATTCAGTGCAGGTGTTGGGAACAACGTAGCTGAGAAGGAATATTGACATAACAGTGATAATAAATTCATGGTGATGTCATTAATAGATTAACAGTCAACAGGCTGGCCTGTACTCTAGGCTCAGGGATGGCAAATGCACAGTAATCTGTGGTGGTGTTAAGTTTGATCACTGCCCAGCTAACACATCCATCTGGAAACAGGACTGAGCAGCCAGCTTGGCTGAGTGACTTTACTCTGCCACAGCTGTCAAGCTCTTCCACCCAGCACTTTTGCATGTGACAGCTATGACACTACAGTATGACAACACTTGGGCCATACGCGGCACCGAGCTTCCTGCAGAAATAGGAGTAGAGACATAGTATTGTTCCACTAGGGGGCAGAAACAATGTCAATATCAATATCAACATCAGGATTTGGACAATGACTTACACAGAATACAAGTCTCCAGAAGATCACACACACACTTCTTTACCAACTGTCAACAAGGATCTCTGTTAGCATGTTTCTTCTTAACGATACTCAAACACAATCTTCGGTGAGTTCTGGTTATTTTCCAGACGTAGCTAATGTTTTTCCTATTCAAATTGTGGTGCACTGATGCCATCTGCTGCCCAAAGGTATTATTATCGACACTCTGATGAGTGCTACACTGCAGATGTGGACCCGTGTATAATGGTGTTTATATGCCTATTAAGTCATGAGGTTTGCCTTGGAGATACATGTCAATGCTGTGTAGTAATGTTTGTTTAAATGCAATGGGTAAGCCTGTTCTATTTTCAATGTTCAAAATTAGTAACATGTGTCAGTCTGTCTGTGCAAGTAATTGTAAGCAGAACATGAAATGAAAAACTTTCACCCAGTTTTGGTCTACATATGGATGCACTCTAAAACCATGTAGAGAGCAAGAGAGAGAGAGAGAGACCCATTTAACTGCTGACACATCATAAGTGATTTGGTCTGTAACAAACAACTCGGAAGGAGTTAGAGATATAGACAGAGTTAGAGATATAGACAGAGAGAGGGGAGGGGGGGGGAGGAGTCAGAGGAAGGGTTACACCCTGAGTCAATGTGCAGCTGTGACATGGCCCAGGCTAACACAGAGCAGAGTTTCATGCCTCACCTGCAGAGAACTGAACTAGGAAACAGGGGTCTAGTAAAGAGACTAGGACCAAATGATTTTCTCCTCTTTTA
Organism: Hypomesus transpacificus; assembly: GCF_021917145.1. Classification (NCBI taxonomy): domain Eukaryota; kingdom Metazoa; phylum Chordata; class Actinopteri; order Osmeriformes; family Osmeridae; genus Hypomesus; species Hypomesus transpacificus. The sequence goes on along the minus strand of NC_061068.1, from coordinate 5,429,483 downwards.
CTGCGACTGTTCCCAACACAAACCTGCCTTTAGGGTGTGCAACACAGCATTATACAAGACCATATGGTAGAAGTCAAACTCTCTGACCATGACAACAGAAAACAGATGGGTCTCTGTCTGCTTGCAGTACACATAGGTATCTTCAATACAAATTAACATCGTAGAAATAAATTCACATGACGATTTTCATCAGATGTTGTTTACACTTCTTTAGAAAAATACAGTTTGATCATTTTGATAATTGATCATTTGATAAGGATTTACTGAATTGAGCTGATCAAAAATTGCATATGTAGAAAACTGTTTTATTCTGTGTTTGAGGCCCAGTTTCCCTGACATGGATTAAGCTTAGTCTTAGCCTAAAAACGTTTTCAGTAGAGATCTTCATTGAATTTTTCTCTTGGGAAAAAAACAATTTCTGTGGAACTGGACATAATTCTTTGTAGGTGCTTCGCCGTTCCCCAAAGCTAGTGTTTTCACAGGGCCCACAAGGGGGCAAACTGTCTCCATTCAGACATGTAATACAGTAAGATGTGCTGTATTCGAATAAGAATGAATTCAAATGACCAAAATACGCTTTGCCTTTTGATGTTTTTCAAACGTTACCATAAACCTAAACCGCCTTCTTTCTTTAAATTAACCGCCGACTGTGACAAAGAAAGTGGACAGTCTTTCATGTTCATTGTGCTTTAATGTCAGAGGATGTCAGGAAGCGATCTCAGAACGATTTGAGACAGAGTGGGTGGGGGTTAGGACCCCTGTAGAGGCTCAACTTGACGTTGGAGATGAGACGGGAAGCAGGTGTCACCCATGACCTTCAGCGCTGAGAACAACTGGCTTTACAATAGTTTCTCGTGCACTCCTACCGGCTGTAAACCCCATTGTGTGTGTGGTTGACCGCTAAAGAGGCTACTTGTACGTTTACTTTTAAAAAGAGAGTAGGCCTACTGCAAAGCAGACAACACCCCTCACATGCTTGTCATCACAGATGATTCCCATTAACTAAATAAGTGGGATACTGTACTAAACAACAACTCGACATAATAGCGGTAGCCTACAGCCCTCCATAGTTCACCTCGCAGTCACCTTAACCTCGAATGGTCACCAGTCAGTCCACTCAGACAAGGCAATAACCTCTAAATCCGGACGGTAGGATTATGTGTATTTGGAGACGATTGGGAAGTCTGCAGCGTGATCTAAAGCCCAGGCTGCAGTGTCGTATCCTTACCGCGTCTGTCAGCGCCCGCTCGTATCAGTCTCTCGCGCTTACCGCGGTTTTCTTCATAAGAAAAAGATTATTCTTCAGATTATCGTGGTTTCAATAAAGTAGGCTACTTACTTTAAACCAGTAATTGAGAAAAGTTTGATGCCTTGTCTTGGTAAAAAAAAATATCAAATGAGCCAGTCAGCCAATGGTTTGATGTGAAGTAAAGGCTATAGTCTACTTGAACACTTTGCACAATAGCACAATAACATAAATATTTAGTGGGTGTAGTAAACTACTTAGAACATTGTCCATTATAGTGTGACAGTCCAAATCAGTCATGTTCCTATGGGTTTAAGAACTAAACACAGTTGGAAAAAAAATATTATCTCCTGGCTGGTTGTGTTGTTGTGGAATGAGGAACAGCACACAGATGCCTCTGAACAGATGAAACCAATTGCCATGTACTGCCTCTGCCACTTGTGTGTCCCCGCCACTTAAGTTATGGATAATGGCTCCCACCAGAGCTGGAACTACCACACATCATCCCCTGTATTTAGAATCCTAACCTTCCTCTTCACACTACCGAGCTCCGCCTTATTCCTTACCCTTCTAATGATGCTGTAATCATGTGATCAATGAATTAGGAGGTAACACACTGAATGTGACTTAGGGGTCTGATGCAAGATTGTGTATTTGTGTGTGTGTGTGTGTGCACGTGTGTATGTGTGTGTCAAACAGTGTCATGTTGCCAGGCTATGTGCTGACACAGCGCTGAGAGCTACAGGTTGCACCTGGTGTGTGAGAGGAGTTCACCAGCTGCTGACGCTCCAATGTCAGAGGCAGGACCCACACACACACATACACACACATGCACGGCATACTTATGCATCTTATACATTTGTTCACATGCAACACACACACACACATGTGCTCTCTGTGATGATAGTTTGCCATTCAGAATGCATGAACAGAAGATTCTCAATACACAACTGCAACAAAGTATGAGGCTCAAAACGGAGATATGATATGAGTGCTCATGAGGGACATTTGGGGGGAGCCTGTTCTGCAGCTGAACTGACTCGTAAAAAGATGCATTTGGAATGTCTCAAGTGTGAAATGTGTTTTGCATACTATTGCCCTGAGGGAGTTCATACAAACTGTAGATTGGAAAAACACACACTGAGACTTCAGTCAAATATATGGATCTACTTAGTTTCCGAACTCGGGCCAGTGTCAGATAGGCAAACTTTTACAATGCCTTTCACAGTGAAATGATCCACAATGCCGTTGTGCTGCCTAACTTGGTCATGTTGCTCTAGTTGTTTATTTAGTTCCAAGCCAGCAGTGCACACTCTGAGCTTCTGATATCACTGCAGGGGACCCATCATTCTGACCCGTTTAAACAAGGTCCAGGGATGAAAGAACGCACAACCTTATAAGTCCCTCAACACAATGAAGTGTGAAAGAAAAAAGGCACTTGAAATTTCATTCAGATGAAATGTATACGCCGTGAAGAGAGAAACAAAAGGTCAGATGTTGTTTAACTTGGAGATAAGAAGTAAAAAGTTGAGAGTTGGCACAGGTTCTGTCGCTGTATTGTGGCCACGGTTGATGAAAGGTGACGCCTGTATACCGCTATCATTCCTGGCCAATAGAAGCTATCTAATCAGCTTTCAGAGAGTTCCGAGAGACTGGAGGTGAAGGTTTATAGACGCCAGACACTGACTGGGCTTCCGGCTCTGAGGCTGAAAAGGGAATGTAGCATTCAAAGCATTATTTGATTGTCAAGAATAATTTTCTTTGTTTCTTAACTAGGTCTTAGTATATGTGTTTATTGTTTGTTGTTGTTGTGTGTGTGTGTGTGTGTGTGTGTGTGTTTGTGTGTGTGTGTGTGTGTGTGGGGGGGGGGGGTTACAAGAGGGATCAGGGTGAGAGGCAAGGAAACCATCATACTCCTTCTGAGATAGACAAGCTCCTATTATCCTTTCTCTGCCCCCCCCCCCCTCCTCCCTCCCCTGCTCCATAGCTCATCCGCCACCCCTCCTCCTCTCCTCCTCCGAATGGGGGCTCATAATTGGACCTTTGTGCAGTGTGTGAATTCTCCGCCTGCACACACACTTTCCCAAACTGTGTCCGACCACCAAACAGATGGGGTCTGTGTGCGTGGAGGACACACACTCTCTCACCCTCAGTCTGCATGACATGTCACACAGCCATTCCAGACCCCACTCATGGCTCACAATGACTAGAAAAGATCTTGTGGACCCCCCAAAAATGTTTTTGTAACACTTCTGTTTAAAGTCACCCTGGAAGAATGCATTATTTTTGGAAGAAAAACCAAATAAAGAAAACCAATGGTGAATAGGCTATTGTTTGTATTTATCTAGTGTTCACATTATTGAGTTTGAAAATTGACATGCCTCTTTCAGAAACAACATTGCCAAGGTAACCAGAGTGTGCATGTGTAAGTTCTTTGGGCTTTGCAGTTGTAGCGTCTCCTCTATTGGGGTGAATGTACAGTTAAGGGTCACAGAAAGGAAAGCTTTACCCCTGTCTGTGCTTGAAAAGTTGCCTCCCATCACTAACCCTACCCACCACCTCTTTTTAATTCCCTCTCCTATGTGTGTAATCACTGTCAATCAGTTTCTTTCAATCTCTCACTTATATTCCCTCACTCCCCTTTCTGTCTGCCAAGTCTCACAACCTCTACTTTCACCCACTCTCTAATTCTCTTTCTCTTTCTTTCTCTTGACCTCTCTCTCTCTCTCTCTCTCTCTCTCTCTCCCTCCCCTCTCTCTCTCTTACACACTGTCTCTCTCTCTGTCTGTCAGGTAGCTCTGAATGAAAAGAAAGTGTTGTTCTATTATTCTAGAAGTTTCCAACTTGTTTGGTTTTCAGCCCTGCTTCATTCTGACAGTCTCGTCCATTATCAGATAGCCTCTCAGGGATCCAAATCTACTGATGGTGGTATTTCTGTTTCACATGATCTGTGATGCAGGCAAAAACATCTCCAGGTTATTCAGGAATAATGAGATATATTTGTATTGTGCCTTGTGTGTGTGTGGATTCAGTTTATTTTTGTATTTTATTGTATTTTTTATCATGACATACAGTACAGGAGACAGCTTTCATAGTTTTGGGGAATTATGTTTCAGAGTAAGGCAAAAAGTCAGGGTGTTCACTCTCCAAAGCAAACAGGATGATGGATCCTGACAGGCATTTCCTTCAAAATCAGTAGCCATGCCTTACCCATGGTATGTGGCTGGAACATCTGTTGCTGATGGTTCTACCAACAGGTGCTGTGAAATGGCACAATCTCGTGAGAACGCAGTGACTGTCTGGAGCTGGCAAGGCCAGGTGCCCCGCACAGCCGGGTCCAGCTTTAGGGAATCCGAGCGTTAATCCAAGCAGAACCATAAAGATCAGAACACAGAGGTTCAGCTCAGATCTCCCTTACTTTGAGTTTACCCATCAGGGGTTTTGTCCTGGCCGCTTGACCTAATCGACCTCTACCATTAGCTTATCGTTCCTTCGGATCAGCTGACTGATAACACACTGGCCCCACAACAAGACTACAGATGTGAAGTTCTTAATGAGTGGGGAAAATTTCTTCTTCATACCCATTGAAGACACAGGAAAATTGTTAAAGCTATACATCTGTATTCTCGCTCTTACGTAAAGAGCGATTTCAATGTAGGAACAGCAAGGGGTGTCTCGTTTTACTTAGCTAGCTAGTCTGTATAATAGGGAAATGTACAGGGAAAGCCATTCAAGGGAAAAATAACTGAAGCGACACTTCACCCAGAAATGTTTGTTTTTCCCGTTTTGGCTGTATTGACATAGCTGTTCCCTCGTTCCGGACTGTTCTGTCCTTTCACAAACACACCCAGGTGCATGTTGGGAGCACAAGAGCTAACCAACCGTGTTTCTGCAAGTCTTCACCACGGCAACAGGCCCAGTGGACCTAATTTTCAGCAGTGTTCCCCAAGGGAGTGGCAGGGCAGAGACCTAACCGTTGGAGGAAGGTGTGTGTGTGTGTTTGACAAATGGCTAAATTCTGCTTGTTGAAGTATGAAAAGATTGTCTTGTGAAGAAACCAGATTTGTTTGGAGAAGGCATACTGACCAGGCGAGAGTTTCCCCAGCTGCAGCACATTTTCACAGAACTCTGAAAATCAGTTGTTTCTGCAAACTTGGAACAGTGACATGCTGAGCAAATCCTCTTTGTTAATTTGAAGCCAGAATTGTGGTGTGATATTTCACGGAGAGTGGAGAACTGCAAAGAACAGCTGTTGGTTGCTGCTTGAAGAGTTCAGCTGGTCGGGCTGTTTGGTCCTCACCCACTGCCCTGAATCTGCCTGATTCTCAGTAACTGACTTCTACTGTAGTAGGTGTACAGTCAAATTATTTACCATCCTTTTATTTACAGATGATATGATTGCTCTCTAAAGATTTGAACCTGTGCTGTGGATTTAGAATGACACATTTGCTGTCCACATCTCCCCACTGTTTCCCATTGCAGCTCTGTTAATGTGACACTTTAACGGAGGGGAGAGAAGCAGAGTTTGAGGGTTGGGTGGAAGATGGGGGAGGGAGGTAAAGAGAGGGGGGTGGCTGTCCCCCTGGAGGGTGATGTACATGACGGGATGAGCTCTGCTCGCCCTCTGTGGAACTGAAAGACAGCCAGCCCCAGCCGCCTCTCCTTATCAGATCAGGCATCCACTCACTCCAATTTGCAATTCTAATGAAAATCAGACACCTGCAATGCCAACCATCGACTCTCTGAGGATCTTTGCAACAACAACAGAAAAAGAAGGGGGAGGGGTGGGGGGGCGGGTGGGGGGGGGGGGGGGGGGGAAGAGAGCCCCTATCAGAAGAGGAGTATTGGGTTGCGGTTGGCTCAGTAGATTGGATTGTCAGATGGCCCAGGGAGAAGAAGAAAGAGTCTCTTTCATTCAGGGGCGCTGTGACAGAGGTCTTCTCACATGGTGAAAGAATTAGGAGATGATGTTGGCTGTTAGGACGTCCGGCGGACCTGATCACCCCCACGGGGGGTCTGACTTTGGGATGATTCTAGCCCCCCCACACCCGTCCCCACCCCCTTCATGTCCCTTTAGCTACCTGCTTCCAGGAGGCTCCCATGCAGTCACATATGACATATTACATTCACACTTACTGATGTGGGTAATAGACATCCACTCATCACATCCCTGCAAATGGAACACCATTTGCAATCCGAAAGACTAAACCAATTCAGCTTTTCTAAAGTTCGTATCACAGAATCTACACCTCCGTGGTACGAGGTATCGGAACCAAAGGTTGAGCGTATCACACAACTATGCCAAAGAGAGGGAAAGGACGAGAAGAAGGAAGAGGAGGTCAACATGATCCTATCAGTCCATTACAGGGACCCCCGTGGACAAAAGCAGCCTCTCTCTCTTTCATGGTGGCCCAGGTCGCTGTGCTTGCTGGGACAATGCTGAGTCAGTTCTCTTAGATGCACGTACGGGCACCTGGACAAAGAGGCTTTGGTGCAGGTGTCAGGAGATGCCACTCGACCTCACAGGCTCTTGCGTAGTTTTCAAACCACGATCACCAGTGCCGAGCCCCAGTCCTTTTCCTCACCTCTTACTTCAGGTAGATGGAGGCCCCATGACATGGTACTGGGTCAAAGTTTTGGTCCTTTGAGTTGAAAATGTAATTTGTTAACAGTTAAGAGGTAAGATTTAGCATGAAACTATGACTTGAATGGGAAATCCTGGAAAGCCAATCAAATCAGAGTCCTAACTTTCAAACTCTCTGACTCCGCCCCCACATCTTAGCCCCTCTCACGACACCTCGTCTGCTTTTTCAGGGACGGAAAAAAATGTGTCTGCCACGTGTGGTCCTAGTGAAAAAAAAAAAAAAAACACACCTGTTTCTTCAACCACCCAGTCCCCCAGTCCCCCTTCCCACCAGCAACCCACCCTCTCTTCCCAGCAGCCCCTGGGGCAGGAGAGCAGCGGGTGTCAGGCGCTGATCCTGATGGGCAAGGACAGTGGTATTGTCACCCGTTTAGGGGGTGTCAGGAACACGTGGCTTACCCCTTAGCGCTCCGGAGGAGGCATGGCCAGGGGCACGGAGGCAGGCCACGGGCTGGGGCGGCAGGTGGTGTGACGGATGTCTCCCGCACTGCCAAAGTAAACAAAGAGAGGCGAGGTGGTTCTGGGGCAGGGCGGGGTGAGCAGAAAAGACTAGCTCGGGCATGGGGAAATGAGTGTGCCATGGCCCTGTCCTTTAGAGGGAGAGGGGGAGAGAGAGGGGGAGAGAGACGGGGAGAGAGAGAGAGAGAGAGAGAGAGAGAGAGAGAGAGAGAGAGAGAGAGAGAGAGAGAGAGAGAGAATGATAGACAGAGAGAAAGAGAGAAAGAGAGAGAGAGGGGTGCAACTGCACAGGGTCACATGCTGCTGAATCATGCCTTGCCTGACAGAGAGCTGATTGAGTGAAGCGGTTACTCTGCAGTTACTTGAAGGCATCACAACAGGACTAACCAGAAAGTGAAGTTTTTATCTGATTCATTTAGAGGCCGTCTGGGAAAGATAGTGAGAAAGATAAAGACCAGATTTGATCAACAACACTCAAAATGACTTCGATGACTTCAGAAGTTAACTTCAGGAATGGGACGGAAATGTAAACGGGGTCGGGTTTCTCCTGCCCCACGTCCTCTAACAGCCCACCCAATCACCAAGACATGAACACTAGACAGAACATGTGCACAGGAAGCTGGAGGTATTATGGTTACACAACAGTAACTAGATCTGCCTTGTTCGCTAACCTTGGGTCCTTGTCCGGACCTCACCCCCAGCACTATTATGAGGGTGACGAAAGAAGGGCACAAAGAATGCGTGAGTCTCAACCTGTTCTGGACCCCATGCCAGTGGACCCACGGGAGATCATATCCGTTGGTTGCAGGCGGACGCAAGGTTGTGAGAAGGTTGCGGAGAGGTTGTGGAAAGGTTGCTGGACGGTTGCAGGGGAGTTTCCGAGCTAGCAAAGGGTCCGAGACACATCTGGAAAAGACTTTAAGGCTGTGGTGGTGACGGCAAGCAGGCGGAATGAGGGTCAGGGTGGCTGGGAGGGGAGTGAGAGAGCGCATGTCCAGGGGGGGGAGGGCAAGAGGTTGGCTGTTTGTCTGTGGTTTTGATTAGGCAGGTCCAGGGGGGTGCGCCTGTCTGCAACCATGTCAGTACAGTCTGTCTCTAGTTGCTAGGCTCATCATGGGGATCCAAGATGGATAGGGGGAATCAATCTGATCACGATGGAGGTATAGCTGCTTGTCTGCTATTGGCCAGCTGCTGTTGCTGGGCTGCTGTCATGGGGGGGAAACAGGAATGAGAATCGCAGGTGCCGACACCACTTCCTGCTCCCCAGACCTGGCCTCATGTGAGCTGTGCACCACTGGGAGATCGCAGGAGCCCTCAGCCTTCAGCCCAGCCAAAGCTATAAAGACCCTTTTCTCTTTTTCTCTCTGTCTGGGTCTGGCTTCTCTCTCTTTCCCTCTCTCCCTCTCCTCATCTTTCTTTTCCTTTCTCGATCCTAAGCCATGTCCCTCTCTATCTCTCTCCCTCTTTCTATATTCTGCTCTCACTCTCTCTCCCCATCATTCAGTCTCTCCCTTCCTCTCTCTGTCTTGAGGGTATTATAATCTATCCAAACACTTGCCAGGCCCATAGGGGAGTGAGCCAGCAGCACTTCAGCAGTAAACCTGAGCCATCGCTGCGTCCCTGATTCCCCGTCCTGGAATGTTGGCTAGAAGGTCGGAGGTCACTGGGAAGCATGCCTTGGCAGGGACAGAGGGACATAGCCACCTGGTCATCTGTGTTAATTATAAATGAGGCGACCGCGAGGGGAAGATGAGCTGGACAGCTGTCTCTCTGGATCCCTCCTCCACACCCACCCCCACCCCCCCCAACCCCCACCGCCAGGCACCCCCCCACCCACCACCACCCTCCACCCTCATCCCGGGCCTTCCCCTCCCCTCGCCTGATCACAGCCCATAAGCACTCCGGATCCCAGAGGCCCTCCATGGCTGAAAAGTCATCTGCTGCAGCCAGGTGGAACTGGGGAAAAGTTCACCGAAGCTGGAGCCAACCTCCCCTCGAGCGGGGAGCTTCCCACTCTCATAAAGGATGGAGTATGTTTCTGGGATTCCTTTTTTACCTTTACTCTCTGCTGGTCCCCGACACTGAGAAAACAGAGTGAGACTGTGGACCCCTGCTTGGTCAATAATCAGACAGGTTTGATTGCGTTTGGAAATGGAGAAGGTGGCGAGGCACACTTGAGACAGGAACTCAAAATGAACTCTCATCAAGAAAGAAACATCAATTTCGTGTCAATCTCTGTCCTCATAAAGATGAATTGCCCCCATAGCGGAAGGCTGGATATTTCAGTCCCAACATACAGTATAGCCAGCGATTAGTAAACAAACCTCTCAACGTGTGTTCAACTGGCCTGGTTCTGCGTTCAAATAGCAATTTGTCACCACCTCCCCTGAGCTGTCCCCAAGGGGCACTGAGCTAATAGGAGGCGTTCAGTTTAATTGTGAAATAAGTGCTTCTCCCTGTGCAAGCAGCAATCTGAAACCCCATAGGTAGAGCAGGCAGACAAACAGGCAGGCAAACAGGCTGACAAGCTCACAGATGTGGATCTTTGTAGAAGAGAGAAGATGCAAATGTAGTCTGCTCTCCTCCCCAGGCATCCCACATCAGCAGAACGCAAATTAAGAGAGAGAGAAAGAGAGGGAGAGAGAGAGAGAGAGAGAGAGAGAGAGAGAGAGAGAGAGAGAGAGAGAGAGAGAGAGAGAGAGAGAGGGTGGGAAGGCGAGCGTTGGAACCAGTCCGTGAGTGAGAGAGAAACACGAGGAAGGTAGAGAGAGAGGAATCAGAACTGATGAGTGGGCAGACTGGTTTACAGCACAGAGCAGGTGATTCAATCTGAAAACTCATTTTTATGAATTTGCATGTTCTACAGATACATATTTCACATTCACTCTACACTGTCATTTGATACATAGGATCAAGTGTTGCTACAGCGCTGCTTTATGAGGTGTTCAGCAGAGGAGCTGCATTCACATTGATACATGTTTTCTTCCTCATGGAAGTATGCTGCAGCTCTTGAAAATATTTTCAATCAAATATTTAGATTTGGTCATTTCCAGCAGTGTAAGATTGGCCTGTTCTTTGGGCATCGTCCGTTACTGCTGACAGTGTTGAAACGGGCAGGTATGAAAGGACAGTACTGTATGTAAGTCCCTGGGAAAGCCATCTCTGTAAAGTGGAGGAGTAATCCCTTGCAGAGAAGAGGACTGTCTTTTCACTTAGGAAACACAGAAGAATCCAAGCCCCAGGCTCAATGTCTCCCTGGGCACCCATATCTGAGATAGCAGAGGCAGCACAAGGGCCGTGTTTGAAATAAACACAGAGAAATGTCCACAGGGCTCCATAAAGCTGATCCTGGGTTGGACCCTCTCAGGGTATCATAACAGCACCAACTCTGTACTATGAAGCTCAAATGTCTGTGAGCCTGTGGGGTGGCTTGTTGGTGAGTGTGTTCATAAGGACTACTTGCCTGCATCCTTTTTAACTGTGGTCTCATGTTCACACTTAACATTTAATATTAAGCCTTGGGGTATGTAAAAACCTTGATGAATGGGGGTTAAATCAGGATTTTGGGGACATGTTCTGGTTTATTTTATAAGACACCATCATGCGCTGAGCTATTCATATCAGGATTATCAGGTCTAATACTCAGGATTTGGCTTCTGAGAAGATCAGAACACTTCTCTCTAACACGTTCTGTCAGGAGGAACAAGGGAACGTTGATCAGCATATCTTCCAAACTCAGCCCACACACAGACAGGTCAATCTGAAATGTATCATCAACACTGACCATTCTCCTCACACACATCTGCCTTTGACAAAGTGCAATGTCACCGGTCATTCAAGACGGTCTTTAGGCCAATCTGTCCCCTGAGAGATGTGAGTCGGCTAACTAGCCAGCTTTTTGCTCCAGAGGAGAATGAAACGCACTGCTGTGGCCCATGTCCTCTGCTTATCATGGTTGAAACCCCCTGTCAACGGACAAGAGTTTGCCCAGATCCAGAGAAAGAATGAGGGCAAAATTGTTACTGTAGACCCCATGCTGCATAGACAGGGATACTGTATTGCTCAGTACTGTTTATATTGCTTGTGCTATGCTGTTGTGATTCATGCTGACACACACTTCTACACTTGGACCGGCCGATGATTTGCCCCCCTCTTAATGAAGACTGTAGTCTAACCGTGGCTCAGTAGGGCGGATCTTTTCAACGGCCTGTCTCAGTTCATCCACAGCCAAAACAAAACCAAAACTGCAGATCAGGTGGAAGTTGAGAACAGCAGTTGCTGGGGGGGATGTGGGAGGGGAGTCGGGTGGGGCAGGGGCCAACTGTCCAGCTCCCGGAGAGAAGGTGGAGGGGATCAGGTAGGGGGGTGTTAGATCAAGGATCAGGTGGTGTTTGGCTTGGGTCTGAGGAAGTATCATATGTGACACCTTCATGCGAGAAGGTTAGTCTGGGCAGAACCAGCCACATGGTCCAGGCCACAGGAAACGCTGACAACACACACACCCAAATGCGCACACGCACGCAGACACACACAGTTTGCTGAGATTGACTTACAAGCGTGGGCGAACACAAACAGCAGTTTTAAACAGCTTGGTGTAGGCTATAAGGAGTCCACCCAAACAGAGTTTAGCAGTCCACCTCAGTTCCACAGCAAAGCACTCAGGGACCATGGCTTTACTGTAACTGTGCACTGCTCAGACCTGCCGTCATTCACTGTCTCAGCAACTCAGAAACAGATCTTATTCCAGACCTCTGCACGGAGACCGTGCCATACAGTACCTCAGTCCTGATTCTGTGATATTGTTCTGAGATTTAGTGCCCCGGTCCCAGTCACGGGTAATGTTATTTACAGAGCTAGCAGGAAGCCCCATCTGGAAGAGTGTCCAATCAGTACTCAGGCTGTTGATTGACACCCTGGTGAGATGTGATCACAGATATCCCTCCCTCTCTATTCCACCTGGACCCAGCAGGATGACTGACAAGGCTGGGCTTAATAATTCATCTGGTCCTGGGTGTCTGAAGGTCAGAAGATGATCTGCTTGGGCGGCCCTCAGCGCAGGAGAGAGGTGGCACTGTCATCAAATATTTATTTACTGGCTGTACTCCAAATACACTCTCAAAATCCCCCCCCATAAACACATCCCAACACTCCTCACTCGACAACTCCCGGGACTAGAAAATGTCTGAGTTCCTTGTGTTTATGTGTGTGTATGTGCTACGGTGTTGTTGTTTTTTAATACAAGGATAACGAGTAACGTATGATTGGCAAAAAATGACTTTAGACTTATTGTATGTGCAATCCATAAAAAAAAAATGTTATTATAATTTGCAATTCAAGACTGAACATTGTATTGTTCGACTGAAACATCTGTAAGATTACTAGTCCTCTCAGGTTCAACAAACGATCTACCAGTAGCAGGTAATGAGAAGGAGCAGCGTAACCTCATGTACTTCTGCTCCTTCCTGCTTTTCCTGGCTCCCACAGCAGCTTGATAAACAAAGACACACACACACACATGTTGCTTCATCTTGCAGGTGCTGTGGTTGTTTGCTGTTACTTTTGGCAGCCCCGTGAGTACATCTTGACACCAGAGTTTCGGTGTCTGTGCAACAGTGACGTGAGGTGTGACTTCCTCATGAAGGTATGCTGCAGATCAGGCTATGTGGTGCAAAGGAAGGGCTTGGTGGAAAGGCTGGTGACCACAGCCAAGCCATCCAAAGGCATCTGAAATGGTCATGTCATTCAGCTTTTGCTTGGTTTTACAGATGCTGTTTTATCATGTGTCCAGAATCAGAATCAGAATCAGAAAGGGATTTAATTGCCATGAAAGTTTGCACAGACAAGGAATTTGCTTTGGCAGGAAAGTGCATACAATAAACATATAGGAATCTTACATTTAAATATGTGGTCTAACTATACTAAAGGTACATAAAATAGCAATACAAAGTGGAATTAGAATGACAATTAAATATACAATAAATTAAAATATAAGTTGCCATAATTTATAATATAAAAATACAAATATTACAGAAGATACAAACGGTACAGACACAGTTCTGTTTCATTACTCAGCACAGAGATTAGAGAGCTTATAAATCAACTTTGAGCATTTTAACAACCGTGTTTCAGGGAGGGAGGAAACAAAGGGAGAAGGCAATGTTTGGTTTGTGTGGCTTCACCAGCGTGTCCTCAGTCATTATTGTGTATCAACGCTGCCTGGGAGATTTATGATTGGCTCGTGTTTGATTGGAACACGGAGCACCTTAAAGAGAATGTGCTGTTTACAATGACACGGTTGGTTGGGCTCCATTCCATGGATGTGGCTGTGAATCAAAGACAAGTCGGCCCTGCACTAGATGTCCTTCAACTAGCTGCATCTCCACCCTCTAACCTCACAGAGCATAGGCCAGCCTTACTGTGAGGACTGTACTTTCCAGGCATTTAAACATGTGTATGATTGGAGAAAGAACTGGCAATGGGTTAACATCAAGTTCAGTCATTGTTGTTTCTGTGAAAGTATTGCAAAGGCAATCAAAGAACTCCCTCTTGTCAAATTTGGCTTCACTTAGCCTAAAACATTTGGGACAGCAAATCCATCATAGTGTATATTTACTTTTAACTATGACAATATTCAAGTGGTTTGTCAAGCCAACCAAGTTCAAATTAGTCTTGGCTTGTGGTTTCATTTATGTTGGCCTTGTTTGCCTCCGTGAGTGCATGTTTAGATGTATGTGAACGTTGTGATGAAGAAAAAAAAATATATCCGTATCCAAAAAGTATCTAAACAGAATATAATAAATGCCTTTGTATTGTTTGAGGAACAGAACCCAACATCAACCCTTCAAGAAGAGCTCCAGAGATGGAGCCACAGGTGTTAAACAGCTAAGCACTTTAGCTGCTCGGGGAAAGATGTTATTGAACCAGAGAGACTTCACAAACACCCCGGCTCTGCAGGGCGACTCACACTGAGGTCAGAGGTCATTCCCTGCCGCGATGGAAGCTATTTGTTTTGTTGTCAGAGCTCAACAGGTGAGCCAGGGGCGGGGAAAGACCTCTCAAAACATATCACCCGACAAAAAAATAGCACCCGGCTCAATGTCAGGAATTCCTACCACACACCGCCACTCACTCACCACACACGTCACAACATCCAGTGTTTACCTTCTTCTTCGAACATTCACAGAATTCTGTTTGCTTAGAAGCTTTGTGTTGAAAAACTGTCCCGATGCCAAAAAAAAAAAGGAAAAAAGAAAAGCAAAGAAAGAACAGCCATCGCTACCGTTATACAGGCCAGTGTTTGTTGTTGTTTCAATGTCATAGGGTCAGATTTTGTTCTGTGTGGAAGAGACACCAGAACTGCACCTGTTCAGTGGGAGCCTGAGGCTAGCTTGTTAGCTGAGCTGAGCTGCCCTGTGGGCTGGTCTGTAGTGGTCCTTCGAACCAACATGTCCACACACACATTCCCTCTGCTCTTACTCCATTGTGTTGGCTTGTTGGTCAAGGCAGCCATGTTCTATAGAACATCACAGCTCATTGTGTGGGTTTGAGTAAACACACTAACTGGAAAATCAGGGCTCATTCATCATTGTGTCTACAACTGCTTTGTGGTTAGCTTCAAATTTGGCAGAATGATTTGACTTGGTTGATTAATGTTACATTATTTGTGGTATCTGGAAGATTGTTTAAAATAGCAACGGTTCTGTCGATGCTTTATGGATATGGCCACACTACTTTGTGTAGCCAAACTAAGCCCTTGTTTCTAAAGGGCCTATAAATCCAAATAACAAGTGATTTTCATCACTCCACATTAAGTAAATGAACACGGAGCATTTAACTAAATCAAAGTTGTGAAAACATGGGAGGACATGGTACAGCATCTGTTGGGTGTAGGGGAGAGTGTGAAAGGAGTATGTGAGGAGTGTGTGGGAAATGTGTGATCATTTACAGATGAAGGATCATAGATGGGACCCCAATTCAATTTTCCATCACACCACAGAAACACACACACACACAAACAGATGTCTGATGTTGTCCTGTCTCGATAAACTCTGCAATAGAGATAATTGTGGTTAAATGTAGCCGTTTAAGGATAAATGAGTAATTGATGGCTTATTTCCCATCTGTCTGGGTAGTGCATAGCGCTGCAGCTGAGACTGCTGAATGGGCAATTGTGTTCTGACTGCTTACCTCTGTATCAGAAGCCCTGTTTACGTGATCCATAATGAGGATGTAATATCAAACATTAGGAGCTTATCCAACTGAGTAATATTCATTATTCATTTGGGAGAAATACCAAAAGGAGGTTATTTTTTCAAGTTGTATTTAAATGCAAAAAAAATGTTTTCTCTGATACCACAATCCAGTGTTTCATCACAAGTTTGCATGTTGAAACACAAGAGAAGAATTTCAGTTCCAATTACTTGAAGGTAGGGAAGTCAGGTGGCTGAGCAGTTAGGGAATCGGGATATTAATCATAAGGTTGACAGTTTGATTCTCGTCCGTGCCAAATAACATTGTGTCTTGGGGAAGGCACTTCACCCTACTTGCCTCGGGGGAATGTCCCTGTACTTACTGTAAGTCGCTCTGGATAAGAGCCTCTGCTAAATGAGTAAATGTAAGGTTTGCAGGTTGATTGAAACCTGTAAACCGGGGATTGAACAGTCCACTGTCCCTGTACCCCTGATAACATCATGGACTCAAATTGCCTCTGAAACTTGTCAGTCTAAAGATGTCAGTTTAATTCATTATGCATATCTCAAATTATTACGTAATGCAGTTGACCTCTCACCTTGTACGTTATGGTAGGGCTTGGGTTTGTGGAACTGTCAGTCTCAATTTATGATATTTAAAAGCTATGAAGATAAAATGTGTATTATTATGTTGGCCTGCGTAGTCCTAAAAATTGATATTTATATTTCAGGCAGATGTGTGACAGGTTGAGAA
The DNA here is from genome assembly GCF_021917145.1 of Hypomesus transpacificus. Taxonomy (NCBI): domain Eukaryota; kingdom Metazoa; phylum Chordata; class Actinopteri; order Osmeriformes; family Osmeridae; genus Hypomesus; species Hypomesus transpacificus. Next base: position 5,413,191 of record NC_061068.1, on the reverse strand, counting down.
CATGAAGGTCCAACCCTTGTTTGGGGTTTGAACACAGAGCTGGCACCAAGTCAAGACACGCTCCACTCACAACATGGACTCTTCTCTGGTTAAAAGCAGCAGGTTGCTTCTATAATGTCTGATGAATGACTGTTAGGGCAGACCAAACTGTGTTTTTTAAATTAGGATATGCTACCCCTACACACACACAGCCACTGTGTACAGAATGGAAACAGATTGTTGGCATGGTAGTGTAACAGGCTAGTAATTTACAGGCTTCTATTTGCAGCTGACTGTAATGTGTATTCATGTACATTCTCTGTAAAGTGTATGTTTCTCATTCCCAATATATCAGATTCTGCCTGATATGTATGACCGTGATTGAGCAAAACAGTCTGACATTAAACAACGTTAACGTTACTGTAACGTTCTGTCCTGTCATGGTGAGTCAGAAATACTTATAAGGCAGCAAGCAGCGCAGCAGGAGAGCGTCTCCTCACCTTCCTGCCTCTCACAGTCTCCTTCAACAGCTGGCAGAAGCTTCACTAATCTTCCTAATTAGCCAGGCATTTCCTGCTTGTTCTGCTGTTTCAGAGAGAGAGAGAGAGAGAGAGAGAGAGAGAGAGAGAGAGAGAGAGAGAGAGAGAGAGAGAGAGAGAGAGAGAGAGAGAGAGAGAGAGAGAGAACGAGAGAACGAGAGAACGAGAGAACGAGAGAGGCAGAGAGAGAGAGAGAGAGAGAGAGAGAGAGAGAGAGAGAGAGAGAGAGAGAGAGAACGAGAGAATGAGAGAACTAGAGAACGAGAGAGGCAAAGGTGAACTTGGGGTAAGAGAAACTGTAAGTGATAGAAAGTCCAAGCAATATATAATGCCATTTTCCAAAGCTTATTGCCTACATGCCACAATGCACACAGGCACCCTCACCCACACATGACAACGTGCATGCTGTATGTGGAAACACATGCCTGCATGCATGCTGTATGTGGACACACATGCCTGCATGCCCACATGTACGTTTGCTGGAAGGCACTTCACATGCATAAGCAAGGACATTGGGAGATATGATACACTATGCATTATCATGCAAACAATCCTGGGAACACAGACAAGGACAGAGAGCATCACCCAGCAACTTGAATGGGTCATACTCACATCTGACATTAGCTTTCACTGCAGTAAAAGCTACGTTCAATGGATACTCAATGGGATCCTGGACAGAGTATGTGTGAGACACAGCACAAGCCTCTCTCCACATAACGAAAGATGAAATCTGAGATAGTGAGTCTTTCTCCAAGACAATCATCGTCTCGTCAGAGAATGCCAGACGTCAGCGCTCCACATCTCACCTCTGGCGCATTTAATTTTCCCTGCAAATTTCCTGTTATGGTCAGGTTTTAATCACAGCCTGTGTTTGACCCAAAGGGTCCACACAGGTGTCAAGAAGCACATTGTGGAGGAGGCTGAACTCTCACCTGTGATTTGACAACTGAAATGGAACAGGGTTTAATGTGTTTTGACCCTGACTATGGAGAGGTTGAAATGGGGTTTGCACTTGCAGTCAAATTTCGATAGATGGATGGCTGGCTAGCTGTCTGGATAGATGGAGCTGGATGGATGGATGGCAGGCTGGCGGATGTGTCAGGTGCTAAGCAGTCTGTTTGGTCTGTTTGTGTTCTGGTGTCAACCTGGACAGAGAGCGTCTGGTAGGAGTTAGACATGCGGAACTGTGCTGCATCTGCCTTGTCACGCTACTGCCTGAGGAGCCAGGGCTAAATAAGCACAACGAATCCAGACCAGAGAAAAGGTTGTGTGAGTGTGTGTGTGCGTGTGTCTGTCTGTGTTTGAGTGTGTATGTTTGTTTGTTCCTGTC